>NC_038046.1:33821935-33966480 GCF_002211085.1 Panicum hallii | reverse complement strand
GGGAGCGGTTCCCGCGGCGCCATGATAGCAATCTGCGGCGCCCAAACGACAACCGCAGCGACAAAGGCCAGCGGGACTTTTCCGGGCCACCCCGGAAACGAAAGCCAGATGATGTCATCGCGGCTATCGATCGTCCTTCGCGGGCAAGAAGTCGACAACTCAGGAGGAGTCGAGAAGCTCCTACAAAAAGAAGTGCCCGTGGCATCCAGGCGCCAACCACGCTGCCATCGGACTGCTATCACCTTCGGAGGACGTTCAGCAATTCCGGGTGGCGGCAGGAAGAACAAGAAGCCTGTTGACAAAGAACCCGAGGACGATGATCAGGAGGATACGGGCGCAATCCGAAGTTCAGGATGCGTCGAAGGTGGTCAACGTCATCTTCGGGGGGGGACGAGGATTCTGTTCCAGGCGGGATCAGAAGCTGCTCCTCCGGGAGATCATGTCCATCGAGCCGGAGTACCACGACCACTCGTTGGTCGGAGGTCCCCATCTCGTTCTCTCGTGATGACCAGTGGACGAGTTTCTCCGAGCCCGGCAAGTTTCCCCTGGTCTGGATCCTGTGGTGGCGGAGGTCAAGCTTACCAAGGTCTTGATCGATGGCGGGAGCGGGCTCAATCTTATCTTCGTCAGCACTCTGAAGAAAATGGGCCTGGATTTTAAGGACATGCTGGTTCCCAGCAAATCCCCTTCTACGGCATTGTCCCAGGTAACGCGGCCACATCCGCTCGTACGGTGGTCCTCCCAGTTACTTTGGCACGAGGGAGAACTATCGTACCGAGTTATCAAGTTCGAGGTGGCTACCTTTGACTCCTCTTACCATGCAATACTGGGTCGCCCGGCACTTGCCAAGTTCATGGCAGTGCCGCATATGTCTATTTGCTTTTAAGATGCCAGGACTCGGTGGAGTACTCACCCTTCATGGTGACCTGAAGAAGTCGTACGATTGCAATCAAGAGGCGATCCAGTACGCCTCGACTACTCGCGTGCCAGATGCTTCGGGAGAAGTACTCGCGGCCGCGCAGCAGCTCTCCCAGACTGGGCTGGAGATTCCATCCAAAAGGCTAACAAGTCGAGCATCCAGTCGACTGATGATGTGGCCCTCAAGACGATCCAGCTCCCAGGAGGGAGATTCATCCAAGACCGCCATCATTGGTGCGGGCTTGGGTGACAAATAGGAACTCGCGCTCGTCAGCTTTCTTCGGGCTAACCGAGACATATTCGCGTGGAAACCAGCGGATATACCAGGGGTGCCCAGGGAGCTGATCGAGCACGCCTGAATGTACACCCGAAGGCTACGCCTAAGAAGCAACGCCTGCGAGGTTTGCCCACGACAAGCGTGAGGCCATTAAACGGGAGATCGCTAAACTCTCGCGGCTGGATTCATTAAAGAGTATTCCATCCAGAGTGGGTAGCGAATCCCGTCCTTATAAAGAAAAAGAATAATGAATGGAGAATGTGTGTCGACTACACCGATCTCAACAAGCATTGCCCAAAAGATCATTTTGGGCTGCCGCGCATTGACCAAGTCGTCGATTCGATGGCCGGGGTGTCCTTCTTTGTTTTCTTGATTGTTACTCAGGGTATCATCAGATTGCGCTCAAAGGAGGACCAAATCAAGACTGCATTCATCACCCCGTACGGAACCTACGCCTACAAAACAATGTCCTTCGGGTTGAAAAATGCAGGTGCGACATATCAGCGGGCAATCCAGATGTGTTTCGCGGATCAGCTGCATCGAAATGTCGAGGCTTATGTGGATGACGTGGTCATCAAGACCAGGGAGTCCGATAACTTGATCGCGGATTTGGAGGAGACATTCGACAGTCTGCGCAGATTCCGGTGGAAACTCAATCCCACCAAATGCGTCTTCGGCGTACCTTCAGGGAAATTGCTCGGGTTCATCGTCAGCAACCGAGGCATTGAAGCCAACCCGTGAAGATCACGGCCATCACTGATATGGAGGCTCCGGCCACAGTCAGGATGTGCAAAAGTTAACAGGTTGTATGGCGGCTCTGAACAGGTTCATCTCCCGGCTCGGGGAGAGAGGACTACCCTTCTTCAAGCTCCTGAAACGACAGGATAAGTTTCAATGGACGGAGGAGGCCGAGCGAGCTTTACAAGATCTGAAACATCATCTGCAGTCACCTCCAATCCTCACAGCACCGTTGCCAGGGGAGGATCTACTACTTTACATTGCGGCAACAACTCATGTCGTCAGCAGTGCTATTGTAGTCGAGCGAGGTGAAGAAGGCCATGCATTGGAGTGCAGAGGCCTGTCTACTTCGTCAGCGAGGTCCTCTCCGAATCCAAGGTATGGTATCCCGCTGTTCAAAATCTTTTGTACGCTATCTTGATCACATCCAGAAAGCTGCGCCACTACTTCGACGAGTACAATATCACTGTGATCACGGACTTTCCGCTGGCGGATATTCTGCATAATCAAGATGCCACGGGACGTGTATCCAAGTGGGTAGTGGAACTGGGGGCTTTGTCAATAGACTTTAAGCCACGCACCGCAATCAAATCACAGGCTCTAGTCGACTTCATGGCTGAGTGGAGAGAGAATCAGGTCCCAACTCCAGTGGACAAGCCAGAGCATTGGACCATGTATTTCGACGGGTCCCTCAAGCTCGACGGCGGTGGCGCTGGGGTTCTGCTTATTTCCCCACGAGGTGAGCAGTTGAAGTACGTCCTTCAGATCTTGTGGGCGGTATCCAACAATGAAGCCGAGTACGAAGCTTTGCTTCACGGGCTTCGTTTGGCGATATCACTAGGGATCAAGCGACTACTTGTATATGGCGACTCTCTCCTTGTTGTTCAGCAGGTCAACAAGGAATGGGATTGCAACAAGGAAATAATGGACGCTTACGTGCAGGAAGTGCGCAAGTTGGAAAGCAAGTTCTCCGGCCTGGAAGTTCATCATGTATTACGGGAGCACAACGTCGGCGCGGACATCCTGTCTAAACTGGGGTCCACGCGCGCCCAGCTCCCGCCGGGAGTCTTCGTCCAAGAGCTCAACCAGCCATCGATCAAGTCTTCTCCGCAAGTAGCCATCGACGCGGGTCCCCAACAACCCGATCGAGAGGTTATGGTGCTGGAGGAAGACTGGCGAGGGGCTTTTATCGACTTCATACGAGATCAACGGTTGCCAGCGGGAGTTGACGCCAGGAGCGCTCACGCAGCTCGCATCTTGCGACGAAGCAAGGGTTTCGTCCTGGCCAACGACAAGCTCTATCGGCGAGGCGCCCGGTCAGGGGTTCTCATGAAGTGCGTCACCAAGGAAGATGGTTACGCCATACTGCGGGAGATCCACGACGGCGTCTGCGGTAATCATGCGGCTTCAAGAACGCTGGTGGGGAAAGCCTACCGAGCCGGCTTCTGGTGGCCCACCGCGGTGACCGACGCGGAGGATCTCGTGCGCAGGTGCCAAAACTATCAATTCTTCGGCAAACAGACGCACGTTCCAGCTCACAGCCTCATCACCATACCGCCGTCCTGGCCTTTCGCCTGTTGGAGTCTTGACATGATTGGGCCCTTCACGACAGCACCAGGCGGTTTCACCCATGTTCTGGTGGCTATCGACAAGTTTAGCAAGTGGATCGAGTACAAGCCGATAGCCAAGCTCACACCAGATCGGGTCGTCGACTTCATCTCAGATATTCTGCATCGTTTCGGCTTCCCCAACTCCATTATCACGGACTTGGGATCAAACTTCACGGCGACCCAGTTCTGGGAGTTCTGCGAGAATGCTTGCATCGAAGTTAAATATGTCTCAGTCGCACACCCGCGAGCCAATGGACAAGTCGAGCGGGCGAACGGCTTGATAATCGACGGTCTCAAAAAGCGACTATATGATGAAAACAGCAAGAAGGGAGGCAAATGGGTGCACGAGCTGCCGCATGTAGTCTGGGGGCTTCGGACTCAGCCGTCCAAAGCCACAGGCCAAACACCCTTCTTCCTTGTATATGGATCCGAAGCCATTTTACCAGCCGATATCATGTGGAAGTCCCCAAGGGTTGAAATGTACAATGAAGGCGAGGCGGACGAGGCGCGGCTGTTAGAGCTCGATTCCGTGGAAGAAGCTCGTTGCACCGCTCTTGTCCAGTCAGCCCGGTACCTGCAGGGGATCCGCCGATACCACGATCGCAACGTCAAGGAGCGGTCATTCAGTGTTGGCGAATTGGTCTTGCGTCGTATCCAGGATGAATCTGGCTTACACAAGCTCAACTCAAGGTGGGAGGGCCCGTTCATCGTCAAGCAGGTCACACGGCCAGGGTCGTATCGACTACAGTGCCCCGAAGGCCAGGACGTCCCAAATTCCTGGAACGTCCAACACCTGCGCAAGTTCTACCCATAAGCAAATGCCCGGTGATATCCGAATTCCCCGGGGGCTTGGAAGATCTCCTTTCCCCGATTCATATTGGAGGCTACGAGCCACAATATTCGGGTCGCACATTCCCTCTCCGGCGCACGACAGCCACGGCCACGGGCGAAACTCTCGTGTAAGCTGGCTACTCGTCGTGAATAAAGTTATGAGTACATTCACAGCTTATCGACTTTATTTTTTGTCGAACCATCTGCTTCGGCTAAAACTCCTCGATATATCGAGTTCCGCCGTGACCTTAGGTGGTCGCACGCGACCGATGTCGCACTTTGTCCAACTCAGTTGATCCGCTCGACTAGCTAAAAAACAGCGCGTTGGAAAGGCTCGCACAAAGAGCTACCTCGCCTACATCCTGAGTGGCTGCACTCAGAACAGTCATGTTTTTGCCAGAAGAATGGCCAAAACGTGGCAACGACCGCACCTGCTCCTAACAGGCTCGATCCGTCCGCCCGGGTCTCACTCAGCTTACGGAGCACGCTCACAAGCAGGAGCGATTTTCGACTACACTCAGAGTCGTTGCACTCGAGCTAGTCCTAACCTTTTGCCCTACACACGGCAGCCCCGCGACGACGCTCGCGTTCTTTCCTAACGAGTCTAGACCTACAAGATCGGGTTGTGGATACTTTGTTAGACGAGTTCCTACACGGAGCTATGGCTACCTTCAGGGTCATTGCGCCCCGGGGTAGTGTCTACTACTTGCGCCTTGAAAGCCTGGACACCCGCCCAGCATAGGCACACACACACACAAGTAGAGGCATCAAAATAACCATATATACAAGGGAATGATTACTTGTTTCTCATACCCTAATCCTGCAGCACACTGTGTACAATTTGTTCTGCTACAGGTTGGGCTTCTCGCAGGTACTCTTCAAAATGCTCGTCCGAGCAGTCCGCCACCATCCCCTGCGCAAAAATGCCTAGCTGCGCATTCCGCACGAAGGACTTTACATATGCGAGGGCGTTGCTCACGCAAGCGACTGGAACTTCGGATAGGAACTTGAGCATTTTCTTCGGGGCTTCACGGAGTCGCTCCAGCAGGGGCCGCGGGCCTGCCTCGCCTTCTTCTGGGGGATCCACCATGTCCACCAGCTCCTGGGTGGCCCCCCGGAGGTCCTCCAGCTCCTTGCGCATCTGCTCGTCCTTCTCGCCCAGCGCCTTGACTTGCTGAAGGCAGTCGACGAACTGACGCTCAGTGTCGCCGATCACCTTCTGCAGCTTTTCAACTTCATCTGTACGATGATACAGCATATTCTTCACGTCAGTAAGCAGCTCCTCTTTGTATTTCGTTATTTTCCTAAGCTCTGCGGCAAGGGTACTTCAGCATCTAAGGAGACTCACTAAGGAAAAAGTACTCGAGGAAAGCGAGAGCTTACCTTGATGCGCCTTTTTCTCTGCCTTGAGCTGCTCCTGGTACTCCGCTTGTTGCTCCTTGAGCTGTTGCTGGAGCTCGGAGTTGGCCTTCTCCATGTTTTTCAGGTCATTCTTGAGCAGCCAGGTCTCTCGAGTCCTCTCTTTCTTCAGTATATCAAGCTCGCGCTGCATATAGCAATTCTTCATCTTCTCCTCGGAGATGCGCTTGTGCAGGGCACCTAACTCCCGCGCGTCACTCACAACCGCGCGGAGTTTATCCGACTTCTTCTGGGATTTGGTGATCACATGCTGCGCCAAAGGAGGAGAATGAGTCCTAAACAATTCATCAACGCGCGCACCCGGACCATTACCCGAGTATTACCATGGAGAAGTCGTATAACTCCTTGAAGGTGCTCTTGAAAGTCTTCACATTTTCGGCCGTCAGCAGAAGATCATCCACCAGGTCGGTGGTGATGATGTCCTGGTGCCCTGGCCCGGCCCTCAGCACCTCACGAGTACTCCCCGAGGGCCCGGCGGCTTCTCCGGACGGCGGCAGCCGGACACCTGCGAGCATGCGAAGTGATCACCACATTATGCCCGGACCCTGGCATCAAGCCGCGGGCGAGTAAGCACGTACCTGCGCCACCGGTGGAAGCGGCACCAGGGGCCGCGACTTGTTCCTCGCCACTGGGCCCGGCCCCCTCTTGTCGGGACTCGGGAGGCGGCAAGTCGGGGAGCCCCGCATCTGCTTCTGGGGCCACGACTTGTTCATCGCCACCGGGTCCGGCTCCCTCTCGTCGGGACTCGGGAGGCGGCAAGTCGGGGAGCCCCGCATCTGCTTCAGGGGCCACCTTTGCGGGTACGGGCCCCCCAGGCACCGAGGGCTCGGGGGCTGCTGCAGCTGAGGCAGGCACCGCAGCCCTGCCCGGCTCCAGCTGGAGTTGCACCGCGCTTGCAGCCCTGGTGACATCGACAACATGGTTATCCACGCGGGCACGGTCAAGGTGTTCAAGCGATTGAAGTAAAACTTACAGTGTCGACTTCTTCTTGGCAGCCTTCTTCACCCGCCAGGCCCGCCGAGGAACGCTCGTCGCTGATGGCGAGGCCTGGCTGGCTGATGGAGGGGTTCCCGCCACGACAATTGTCACTGCCGCGGCGTCAGAGGAGCCTGTCTCCACCCTTTCGGGTTCAGATCTGGATGGCAGAGCAGGAAGACTGCAAGGGGGTGCTGTCAGTACTCAGCACCATGGAAACTTTGGAACTGGCCAAAACAGCAATTCCGTACCTGGAGGACTCGACTTCTTGAGCCTTGCGCTTGCGCACCTGGCGCTGGCCCTTCGGCACCGGTGGTAGAGCGCCGGCCAACTCCACGCTCTGATCGGAGGAGTTGCTCCCGCGCGGCTCCCCCACGGTCCCTCCGCTCGCCTGCGAGCCCATGCACTCCGTGGACTCGCTGCTGCCTTGAACTGCAGTATGGCGTGCCGCCTTGGTGGCAACGGCGGCAACAGGGCGCGGACCTCCCTCGGCTTCTTCCCCCGCTGGCAAGTCCACGGGTTCAGCGGCCTCGTTACGGCTTTGGGTCGCAGCAAGGCGAGCCTTCTTGGCCACCGTGACTGCAGAAGGAAGGAGGTGATACGCTCGGGGGAGGTCCGGCTGCGGCGGGTAGCTGCAGTAAAGTTCCGAATGTCCCTGCGGAAAGTCCTTCAGTTCAGTACCGGCGCAGTAGTCGATTTCTTCAGCAAAAGAAGTCGAGCACTTACTGGCGGGGGCGGATGTTGCGCGGAGTACAAGGTGGGTACGTACGGCATGGTGTTCACGTCCAGCAGCACCTGCTGAACCCGCTGGAGCGCGACTTCATCTGGCACCTCCTCTGTGCACATGCGAGAAGAATCAGCAGGGCCGGTGTACTCGAAGCCTAGGCAACACCTCTGTTGGATGGGCTGGACGCGGCGCTTGTAAAAGGAGAACATGACGGAGGCGCCGGTCACCCCCTCCTTCTTCAGTGCATCGTTGGCCTCCAGCAGCTCCTTGACTTGAATCATTTCCATGCCGGAGGGTTCAAGGTTCCACTCCCCCCTCACCACGGGCGGTTTGCTCGACTTCGTCGGCATGGGGGGAGCATGGTTCTCGATGTAAAACTAGAGGTTTTTCCACCCAGGAAGGTTGGAGGGGAATCTATATGCAAGGTATTTCTCGCCGGCCTGCTGTCGCAGTTGGATGCCGGCGCCCCCTACCACGGCGAGTTTTTTTGTGGTTGGCTGGGGTTTCACGCGGAAGAGGAAGCGGAATAGATCCCAGTGGGGTTCAATTCCGAGAAATGCTTCACAAAAGTGGATGAAAATGGAGATGTGGCAGATGGAATTCGGGTTGAGGTGATGGAGCTCAAGCCCGTAGTAGTAAAGAAGGCCGCGGAAGAAAGAACAAGTGGGGAGGGCCAATCCCCGTTCGGCAAAATGGTAAAATGTGACGATTTCGTCGACATTCTCCATGGGGAAAGGTTCACGGAAGGAGGGGCGCCAGTTGACGAGATTTTTCTCTTGCAGCAACCCCTCAGAAACAAGTTTTTTCAAATTGTTGAGGGAGCACTTACTGTGTGTCCACTCCGCGGTTGTTGGTCCCGCATCCTTCTTCATTCCCTCGATCTCTGACTTCTTGGACATCATCTCCGATGCGCCGGCCACGAGATGCTCGGGGGCTGCGGGGAGAGGGGCGGGGAGGTCGGGGTGGGAGTTTTTCTTGGGGGAAGGCGGCGGCGCTTGGTTTGGACTGGGGAATTTGGTGGCTCTTGATGGAATGCAGATTGAAAGCGTGATTTTTTCCTACAGTTATCGCGGGGTTAAATAACCAGCGGAGTGGGGGAAAGTTACTGTTCTGAAGTTCAAGAGTCGTTTCGTGGAATATTCCGAAGATGAGGGGTCATTTGGTGATCTGATTAGATTGCACCTTTGATTAATCATTTTTTTAGGGCTAATTAGCCCAAAAAAAGGGGTTTTTCGAATCTTTGGTCTAATTACATCATTTGTACCATCGCTTCGGTCTCCCCCGTAGCATGTTATTGTTTAGCCTGTATGCCACGATTTTTGGACCCTTATCTCCAACTTTGTGGGATTTGGATTCAAGGCTCGGGGGCTGCGGGGTATGTGGCATCGACTACTTATTTTTCAAAGTTCTTTGAAGGGTAAGGAAGACTACAGACAAGTGGGACCCTCAGCCCGATCCTCCGATTCAACCTAAGGCTCGGGGGCTACTCCATATGGAGTGCGATTTTGCAATCGCACGCCATATCAGAAATAAAATTCGGGGCATGAGCACCTCCTAGCTTTGATGCAGCCAAGTAAGTACTCGAAGAAGGACTTCAAAACGAATCGTCAGAAGAAGTCGAAGACAGCTTTGAAAGTACTCGATAAGCCTGCAGTACTTAGCTACGAAGAGCTCGGGGGCTTGTCAGACCCGGGGCCACCGGGCTGGGCATGTTATGTAGTCTAAGAGATTAAGCCCGTCTTATCTCTTATTCATTTTGTTTATCTCTTGTTTATCCCTTTTTAATAGGAGATAGGGCTAACCAACACGGAGAGGATCTACTCGAGATCAATTCTGGTGTGATCCCTCGGTGGGGATTGGTTAGCATCTTTGTAACTCTGGCCTCTCGGATATATAAGGGAGGTCAGAGACCCCCCTAAAAACAGAAGATCATTAGGTCATTCTACACCAAAGAGAATACAAACCACCATACAGGACGTAGGGTGTTACGCCCCGAGCGGCCCGAACCTGTCTAAAGTCTTGTGTTCTTTGCACCTTCGAGTTCCTGATCTCGGCGTTCCCTCACCCAAAACTTACCACCTTGGGTATATCCCTCGGTGGGCAGCCGGTTAAACACCGACAGCACCTATACTAGACAAGTAAGGTAGAGATTAACATCCACCAAGATTGTTCCAACAATAGTTATTGTTCTTACTCTACATGGCAGAAGGAATAAGCAATCTCAATCTCCGCGAGAAACGGACGATTCTGAATCGAATTTCCAAGCCTTGCAAGGGTAAGCCTAACTCACACACTTGGAACATCCAATGATCGTTCCGAAGCAACCGTTTGCCTTTCATTCCGACTCATAGAGCAGGGCCACCACAAGCGATTGTAGAACCATACGCACATCCAATGTGCAGGATGTATGTCTGTAGCGTGACTATATGACCGTACTCCTGTCTGCTGCGCGTAACGTACTCCCGCACGTCAGTGCGTGAGAAAAACCAAATTACGAGTGGTGGGAGGTATGTCCACTCCTCGGGCCGATTGGTTACTAGGCTTACCGCTTACCATATTTCACGGCATGTGGCTCGTACTTTCAAACGCTTAGCCACCACTACCACACACTGCGACCTTATCAACTTTTATTAACACAGACGGGGTAACCTTCCGAGTCATGATACTGCACATGACCCCGTCCATCATCTTTATAGTGATTGCAGAATAGTAAATATTCAACTCCTATATCGCGCGAGTGACAGGAAATCACCCGACTTCTGCCGGTCCTATTAGCAAAGCATCTATCCGATAAGGACTCAGACACAATACATAGGTTCCTAGTATCCATGCATCTAGGGTTCCATTTCAACTCTTAGACTTAATGCAAGATATAATATATACATATAGAATTGAATAAATGTAGTAATTTGAAATATTGGGTTATGCACCGGGGCTTGCCTTCTTGAGCGGGGCTGGGGGCAGGAGTGTCAAAGATTTTTGAACTTTGATTAGGAGCTTTAGCTAGAGTCTCGATGACGCTCACTCGATCTTCAGAAAATCCCTGTTCTTGTTCCGAGACTAGCTCGAAGTCTCCGTTGTCGAGTGTCGTTGATTCTAGATGATATGCAATGATTTGATTTAGATGGTTCTCGAGTTAAGAGTTTTACTTCATGATAAAGTTAAAATCCAACAGATTAGTAAGCACAAATTCATAAAACAAGAAGGTTGAATCCAAATCTACTATTTGTGCTTTAATTTATTTATCAAAAGTAATTAAGTTAATTGAATTGACTTAACGAGTTTGATTTTTATTTTGAAAATCATAAAGGTTCTGATCTTGAATTTTTGTGGATAAGCTTAATCCTAAAAAATAAGCTTACCGTGAATTTTTCATAATTTTCTGAAAATAGAAACCAAAGCATTTGAATTTAGTTCAAATTTCAAGTTTAAATTCAAATCGTAGACAAAAAAGTGCCATAAATTTTTGAAAGATTTACTATAAACTACTCAAGTATATAACATTACATGATAAAAAGATCTAAGCACGAAAATCTTAGTAACATGTTTGAATAAACTTTAATCAATTCAAGCTTGATTTGTATAAATTCAGATTAGCTTAAGCTAGGATGTAGTACATGCGCTGAAATTTTTACACAAGCTTTCATACACTTTAAACAGACTACACACCAAAAATCACAGGAAAAAGAGCTAGCATGAAAAAGTTATGCACAAGATACGCTTTTGCTAAAGTTTAAAATAAATCAAAAAGTATTTAGTTTCAAACCAGACTCTATTAACAAAACTTGTAGAATTAGACTTCTGGATTCTAACAAAACTAGTTTGGCAATTTTAGGATTTTTCTACAAATTCCTATGGATTTTCAAAGTTTGCTGATTTTGAATTGGGGGAGGGTACTGATTTTTCACAGAAAGGCCCCTGGAAAGATTTGAATCCTTGCAATCAAGTCCTTGGTCGGGATTCAACAGGAACAGATCGACGGTGACCAAATCCGGCGAGGGGGCTCACCGGCGGTAAAGGGAAAGTGGGGGAAAAGACTCAGGAGCTCACGGCGGTCACGGGGGTGCCCGGGGTTGAGGCAGAGAGGGGATGTGGCGGCGTATCGACGGCGAACAGAGACGGGCGGCGGAGCTCCGAGGGCGGCGGCGGTGTTCTGGTGGCTGGGGTGCCGAAGGGCGGTGAAGAAGCTGCTGGGAAGCTTCTACGGGATGATGTGGTGCTGCTGGCGCCCTTGGCTGGGGCTGAGGGGCTCTGCAGCGGCGAGTCGACGGCGAGGCTGAGCGCCGGTAGAGCTTGAGCTCGCCGGCGCTGCGGGGGACGATGCTCGGGTGCAGGAAAGTGAAATTGGATGGGTCAGTGAGCTGCAGGGAGTCACAGCGGTGCTACTGGAGCACTGGATCGCAGGTGGGAGGCGGCGTGGGCGGCTGACGACGTTGGCCAGAGGCTGCGACGGCGCTCCGACGAGGAGCTGCGCTCGGGGAAAAGAAATGCCGTGGAAGAGAAGTGCTTGAGTCAGTAAAGAAGATCGTGGAGCAGCTGCTGAGCATGTTTTAAGGCCGGGAGAGGCGCTGCGCGCGCGAGCAGGAGCTGGCAACGCCGGCGGCATGCGTGGCGGCTCGGGCGGTGGCGGCGCGACGTGGAGAGGCAGGGAAAGGCCAGCGCGAGGCCGGGAAGGCGGCGGGCAAGGCGCAGGAGGGCACGTGGCACGACTTAGAGCGGCGCGGGGGCGGCCGGTGCGCGGCACATGGCCCGCGAGGGCAGCG
The DNA here is from genome assembly GCF_002211085.1 of Panicum hallii. NCBI lineage: Eukaryota > Viridiplantae > Streptophyta > Magnoliopsida > Poales > Poaceae > Panicum > Panicum hallii. Next base: position 33,954,222 of record NC_038046.1, on the reverse strand, counting down.
GGGCGTCGCACAAAGCGGAAACAGAGCAGAGGGGGTGGAGGTAGATGAAGGGGACTTAGTTGCAATTTCCCAAAAGTGCAGGGACTCCACTGTAAAGCCTAGTTAACTTTCAAACCATAGCTCAAATGGAAATATGCCCGAAAGCAAAAGTGTAGAGTTCAACAAGATCTACAACTTTGCTTTTAAGGTTTAGCTGTAAAAGAGCTAAGGATTTGAAATTAACTTAAAACTTGGCAAATTTTTAAACTTTAATTGAATCCTATTTAAAAGCTACACCACACTTGCATCCTTTGGTTAGTTTCTCCTATATTTGCGGTTTAAAAGCAAGTTCTTGACTTTTGCAAATCAACCTTCATATGTTTTGATTTTTACCTCCCATGTTCACCCATTTAACACTAAAGGACCTAAATTTCTTATGATTACACAAATACCTTTTTCCCTTTGCATTCAAATTTTAGCACACATACACAAACTCGAACATACACAATTTAGACTAGAATCTAGTGTGTTTGAATCCTAAATACCTGAATGTCACAATCTGATGGGTACAAAGTGCCATATCTATGCTGACCATAAAAGCCTCAAGTACATCTTCACGCAAGCAGATCTAAATATGAGGCAAAGACGCTGGCTAGAGCTTATCAAAGACTATGATCTAGAAGTGCACTATCATCCAGGCAAGGCCAATGTGGTTGCGGATGCACTTAGCGGCAAGGCGCATTGCTCTTGCTTATCTATTGAAGCTTTCAATGAGACTCTTTGTTGGGAGATGAGAAAGCTCAATCTAGAGGTCATTCCCCAAGGTAGCTTGAACCATCTCTCAGTTGAAGCTACGCTTAAGGATAACATCATCCTGGCACAACAGCATAACAAAGGAATCAGAATCATCAAGCAGAAGTTAGCACAAGGAGAAGGAAAGTACAAGTGCTTTCGAGTAGATCACGAAGGGGTTCTATGGTTCAACAAACGTATCGTTGTACCCAAGGACCATAAACTTCGTAAGCAAATTTTGGATGAGGCCTATCTATCCAAATTCTCTATGCACCCTGGCAGTACCAAGATGTAGCAAGATTTTAAACAGAACTTTTGGTGGACTCGTATGAAGCGAGAAATTGCAAACTATGTCTCGGAGTGTGATATTTGCCAAATAGAGGTGAAACTACCCAAAGGATGCAAGTGTAGTGTAGATTTTAAATATGATTTCTTTAAAGTTTAAAACTTTGCTAAATTTTAAGTTAAAGTCAAATCCTTAACTCTTTTGAAACTGAACCTTAAAGCAACGTTGTAGATCTTGTTGAGCTCTACACTTTTGCTTTTGGGCACATTTCTATTTGAGCTATGGTTTGAAAGTTAACTAGGCTTTACACTGGAGTCCCTGCACTTTTGGGAAATTGCAACTAAGTCCCCTTCATCTACCTCCAGCTCCCTCCTCTCTCTGTTTCTGCTCGTGCCCATGACCCGCCGCCCTCGCCGGCCATGTGCCGAGCACCAGCTGCCCAGCGCCGCTTCCCTCTGCACCACGTGCCGCCCCAGCACTCGCGCCGCCGCTCCCCACCCCGCGCTGGCCCTCTCCTCGCTACTCCACGACGCGCCGCCGCCGCCCGAGCCTCCACGCGTGTTGCTGGCTTGCCAGCAGCAACTCTCGCCTGCCGTGCCTCTTTCTCGACTTGAAGTACATCTTGGAGCTCCCCACGGACTCACTCTTGCGCTCACACACATGCATTTCCACTGCCTTTCGCTTTCCCAAGCTCCACACCGCGCCGGAGCCCCGCCGCTGCCTCGGCTCACTGTCGACAGCCACCGCTACCGCTTCCCACCCCCGATCCAGTGCTCTAGCAGCACCGCCGCAACCCACTGAAGCTCACAAGCCTGCCCAATTTCGTTCTCCCGCGCTAGATCGCCCGGACCACTACGCCGGTGAGCTCGAGCTTCCGTCGCCGCTCGGCCTCGCCGTCATCTCGACGATCTACTGCCTCTTAGCCCCAGCCAAGTGTACCATTAGCATCACATCATCGCGTGGAAGCTCTCTGGCCACTTCCCCGCCGCCCTCCGGCACTCCAGCCACCGGAATGCCGACGCCGTCCCTCGGAGCTCCGCCGCCCGTCTCTGTTCGCCGTTGACCCGCCGCCTCGGCCCTTCTCTTCCCCAACACCGGCCACCCCCGTGACCGCCGTGAGCTCCTGAACCTTTCCCCTCACTTTCCCCTCGCCGCCGGTGAGCACCCTCACTGGAATTTGATCGGCATCGATCGGCTTTCCTGTGTAACCCGGCCAAGGACCCAATTGCAAAGATTTGAATCTTTCCACGGGCCTTTCTTAGAAAATTAGTACCCCCTCTCTAATTCAAATCAGCCAACTTGTAAAATCTATAAGAATTTGTAGAAAAATCCAAAAATTACCAAACAAGTTTTGTTGTGTTCCAGAAGTTTAGCTCTACAAATTTTGTTACTAAAGTGCAGTATGAAACAAAATATTTTTAGAGTTATTTTAAAGATTAGCAAAAGGGTATCTTGAGTATAACTTATGCATATTAGCTCTATTGTTGGTGAATTTTGGTGAGTAGCCTGTTTAGGGTATGAGTGAGCTTGTGTAAAAATTACACCTACAGTGATGAACCCTAGCTTGAATTAATTTAAACTTATACAAATCAAGCTTGAATTGGTTAAACTTTATTCAAGCATGTTTCTAAGGTTTTCATGCTTGGAACTTTTTACCATGTGACGATCTATAATTGAGTAGTTCATAATAAATTTTTCAAGAATTTATAGCACTATTTTACCTAAGATTTGAATTTAAACTTGACATTTGAACTAAATTCAAATGCTTTAGTGTTTGTTTTTAGAAAATTATGAAAAAAATTTATAGTAAACTCCTCTATTAGAAACAAGTTTACCCACAAAAATTCAAGACCATAACTTTTATAGATTTCAAAATAAAAATCAATCTTATTAATCTTATTCAATTAATTCCATTAGTTAGGATAATTGAACTGAGATACAAATAATAGATTTGAATGCAAATTTCATTTTTTGTGACATTGTGTTCATCAAATTGTTGGATTGCAACTTTATCGTGAAGTAAAACTCTTAACTCCAGAACCATCTAAATTGAATCATTGCATATCATGTAGAGTCAACGACACTCGACGATGGAGACTACGAGCTAGTCTCGGAACCTGAGCAAGGATTTTCTGAAGATCCTGCGAACATCGCCGAGGTTATAACTGAAGCCCCGAACCAAAGTTCGGAAGTCTTTGACATCACTGACCCTAGCCCCGCTCAAGAAGGCAAGCCCTGATGCATAACCCAATACTTTAAATTACTACACTTATACAGTTTTATACTTATGTATTTATATTATGCATTACGTCTAGGAGTTGAAATGGAACCCTAGATGCATGAATCCTAGTACCTATGTATTGAGCCTGAGTCCATATCGAATAGATGCTCTGCTAATAGGACCGGCAGAAGTCGAGTGATTTTCTGTCACTTGCGCGATATAGGAGTTGAATGTTTACTATTCTGCAATCACTATAAGGATGATGGACGGGGTTATGTACGAAATCATGACTTGAAAGAATACCCCATCTATTCAACAGGATCAAAGCAGGTTTACCTCGCACGAAGGCGAGTTTACAATCGCGCAACAGCTCATCAACTTTTAATTCACAGCATATTAAACATTATTACAAACCGTTTCAGCTTTTAGATTTTAGTCTCATTAACCATTCTAGGTAAGCACCTATTCTAGACAAACAAGGTAGAGATTAACATCCATCCAGATTATTCCATAATGGTTACTGTTCTTACTCTATGTGGCAGAACGAATAACCTTGGCGACGTTTGCAGGATCTTCAGAAAATTCTTGCTCGTGTACCGGGACTAGCTCGTAGTCTCCGTCGTCGAGTGTCGTTGACTCTACATGATATGCAATGATTTGATTAGATGGTTCTCGAGTTAAAGATTTTACTTCACAATAAAGTTGCAATCCAACAAATTAACAAACATAAATTCATGAAACAAGGGGGTTGGATCCAATTCTACTATTTGTGTCCTGATTCAATTATCATATTAGTTGAATTACTTTGAAGTAATTTGACTGGATTGATTTTTATTTTGAAAACCATAAAGTCTATGGCCATGAAATTTTGTGGATAAGCTTATTTCTATTGGATACACTTACTATGAATTTTTCATAATTTTCAGAAAATAGAAGCTATAGTGTTTAAACTAAATTCAAATTTCAAGTTTAAATACAAACTTTAATTAAAACAGTGTTGTAAATTCCTAAAATATTTTCTATGGACTATTCTATTGTAGATCATCACATGGTAAAAAGATCTAAGCATGAAAGGCTTAGGAACATGTTTGAATAAATTCAATCCCTTTCAAGCTTGATTTGCATAAAATTAAATTAGCTAAAGCTAGGGTGCAGTACTGGTGCTGAAGTTTTTACACAAGTTTGTATTCACTTTAAACAGACTACACACCAAAATTCACAGGTAACAAAGTTATCATGCAAAAGTTACACACAAAACACTCTTTTGCTTGATTTTAAAATAACTTAACAAGCTTTGGGTTTCAAAGCATACTCTATGAATCAAAGTTGTAGAGCTAAACTTTAGGAGTATAACAAAGTTTATTTGACAATTTTTGAAGTTTTCTACATTTTCCTATGGATTTTACAAGTTGACAGCTTTTATAAACAACACTAAATGAGAAACTTGCAGAGAGGCCCTCGGGTTTTTGCACCTGGAACCCTAATACGAAAACTTAGATTACAATGGGGTCCTTGCCGGGTCAAGATGGTGGCCGTGGCGTTTGACCGGCGTGTTCTCGCTGGCCGCGAGGGTTTGGCCGAGGGAAAATGGGTCCTACACGACCTACAGGATGAGGTGCACATGTTGGTGGGTGGTGGACACGAAGAAAGGCGGCGGAACAAGGTCGACGGCGAGGAATGGCGGCAGCCGTGGTGGCGTGTCCATGTACCCGATGAAGGGCCGGCGAACATGGAGGGATGGAGCGCGCACGAGCATCGTGGAGTCGTGGGGATGCTATTCCGGTACCTGATTCGGCTGGAGGTGGGGCAGAAGGGGGTTGTTGACGTGGAGGTGGCTCGGGTTTTCACCGGCAGCGATGGCGGCATGGTGTTCTGGTGGCTGGGGTGTCGGAGGGCGGTGAAGGAGTAGCTGGAACGCTTCTGCGGGATGATGTAGTGCTGCTGGTGCCCTTGGTTGGGGCTGAGGGGCGGTGTAGCGTCGGGTCGACGGCGAGGCCGAGCGGCGGTGGAGCTTGAGCTCACCAGCGCTGCGGGAGACGACGCTCGGGTGCGAGAAAGCGAAATTAGATGGGTTAGTAAGCTGCAGAGAGTCACGGCGGTGCTCTAGGAGTGCTAGACTGGGGATGGGAAGTGGCGTGGGCGGCTGACGACGGCGAGCCGAGGCAGCGGCGGTGCTCCGGCGGGGTGTGGTGGTCGGGAAAAGGAAATCCCGTTGAAATGCACTTGTGTGAGCGCAAGAAGGAGTCTATGGGAAGCTCCAGGACGTGCTTAAGGCCTAGAAGAAGGTGTGGTCACGCAGGAGCAGGAGCTGGCGGCCAGCGGGAGTCGTGGTGGCTCGGGCGACGGCAGCGCGACGTGGAGAGGCAGGAGCAGGCCAGCGCGAGGGCGGGAAGGCGGCAGGCAAGGCGTAGGAGGGCACGTGGCACAGCTCAGAGCGGCGTGGAGGCAGCAGGTGCACGGCACATGGCCGACGAGGGCGGCGGGGGCGGCGCAGAGAAGAAACAGATGAGGGGATTGGAGGTAGACGAAGGAGGATCTGTTTGCAAATTCCGAAAGTATAGGGACTCCACTGTAAAGCCTAGATAACTTTCAAACCATAGCTCAAATGAAAAAGCACCCAAAAGCAAAAATGTAGGGTTCAACAAGATCTACAATTTTTCTTTAAGATTCAGTTGCAAAAGAGCTAAGGATTTGAGACTAACATAAAACTTGGCAAAGTTTTAAACTTTAATTAAATCCTATTTAAAAACTACACTACACTTACATCCTATGTGTAGTTTCATCTATATTTACGATTTACAAGCAAGTTCTTGACTTTTGCAAAACAACCTTCATATATTTGGATTCTACCTCCCATTCTCACCCATTTAACACTAAAGGACCTATATTTTACAAAATTACACAAATACCCTTTTCCCTTTGCATTCAATTGTTAGCACACCTATACAAAATCAAACATACATACTTTCTACTAGCATTTAGTGTGTTTTCATTCTAAGCACCTGAATGTCACAATGGACACCACTATTTTGATTTGTGCTCTTGTTGTCTTGGGATCTTGTGTAAAATGTGTATCCATTAATTTCATATCCTTGGTTCGTCAAGATTGTATTGGATTGAGCTCTGGCCAAAAAGGCAAGTTGTTCATGAATGTCCTCATTGGCCATAAGTTCCCTGCGCAAATATGTGGCAAAAGTATCGATGTGATGCTTTGTAATTAAGTTTTCAAACTTCCAAGGGTACTTGCTTCGTACGATCTACTTGTGCTGCTCGATGCATGGATCCACCGGGGCTGACTGTTACAGAACCGTGAAATGTGCTTTGGTCAATGAAGCATGGTCATTGGCATTTATTGATTTCTTTCCTAGTGTGCCCTTTCCAATCAGCCTCCCCTAGTGACGTGATACTAGAACCCCAATCGGGCAAAGTTTATCCACATAGTCAACACAAAACTCAAGGACCTCCTTTGTCACATAACCCTTGGCAATGCTTGCTTCTGGACGAGCACGATTACAAATGTATTTCTTTAGGACTGCGAAGAATCATTCAAAAGGAAACATATTATGGAGGAAGATAGGACCGAGAATACCAGTCTCTTTAACTAGATGGTCCAGGAAATGCGTCATATATTGAAAAATGATGGAGGAAATATCATCTCAAGGCTAACTATACTCTGGACAACATCCTCCCGTAGCTTCAGTGGACTCGTTGGATCGATTGCCTTCTATGAAATTGCATTGAGGAATGCACATAGTTTTATGATTGTTGCTCGAATATTATCTGGTAGAATACCTCTCAATGCAACTGGAAGTAATTGCATCATCAGCACATGACAGTCATGGGACTTTACGTGTCCAAATTTCTTCTCTTTCATATTTAGTAGCTTCTTTGTAACACCCTAAGGTAAATTTTCCCAATTTTAATAAATTTATTTGGGCTTAAATAAATTTTCCAGTCTTTTCCTTAAATTTTTGTGGCATTTAAAATAATTTATAACGCAAGTAATTAAAATTTATCATAGGATTAAAGTGTTTGTGCACTCATGCCGCAGCATTGTTTTATTTGTGTTGAGTGTATAGGTTTGAATTCAAATTGTATTTGAATTCAAATGGCTTTGTTTGAATGGGTAGAGTAAAGAAAAAGAAAAGAAAAAGGAGAAGACCAGCCCCACTCCCTCTCTCAGCCCAGCCCAAAACCCTCCCTTCTCTCCCTCACCCGTGGGCTCTCTCTCTCCTTTCCCCTCTCTCCCGCATGGGCCACCCGAGGCCCAGCATTTTCCCCCTCTCTTTCCCCGCATGGGCCGTGCCCCGACCCATTTCTTTCTCCCGCGGCCCAGCCCGAGCCAGCGCCCATCCCCCCTCACGCGCGCGGCTGCCACGTGCGCTCGCTCCCTCCCGCTCCCCCTTCCTCTCCCGCTGCCAGGCCGGCCCCACTCGTCATCCCCCTCCTCCCGCGCTCCCCCGCAACGGCCGCGCCGCCGCAACAACCGGGAGCTTCGGATCCCCTCCGCCGCAGCCCTATCCCGAGACCCCCGGCCCTGCCCCTTCTTATCCCTCTGCGCCAACCTTTGGACCCCTACAGCGCCGCCCCCAAAGCCCTAATCGCGGCCGCCGCCTTGCCTCCACGGAGCCCGAGCCGTCGCCGCCGGTGAGCTTCGTCCGCGAAATTGCCGGCCACCCATACCCTCTGTGCCGTGCTGACGCCCCCATCACCTTCGCAGGGATCTCCCGGAGCAATTCCCGCCATTCAGAGGGCCCGGCCACCCTGGCATCGTCTTCCTCCACGGGAACTCGACCCCTTCGCCGCCGGCCGTCACCAACGCCTCCGCACGCCGCCTCCAGCCAATTCCCACCTCGGTGAGCAATACATCAACTCGGGTAGTCGTTTGCGCTAGGTTTGGTAGCCCGTAGACCACCACAGCCACCCATTCGCGGCACGCCGGCGATCCCGAGCCGCTCTCTTCGTGGGGAGTGTTGACCCGAGCCCTGATCCGCCACGCTGATGGCTCAGGTGGTTTACCCGTGTCGTCACCGTCCTCCAGGGCTTGGCCTCGTCCCAAATGGAGCCCGGACGGCCAAGATAGGCCATCGCCGGCGTAGCGCCGCCGCGGGAGCGCGTCTCCGGCGACCCCACCGCCGTTCCAGAGCCGTAGAACCGAGCCGTTCCAGAGCCGTAGAACCCAGCCGTTCCAGAGCCGTTGAACCGAGCCGCGATCTGAGCCGTTCGATGCAGATCCAATGGCCCAGATGCATCCCACGCGCGGGTCAAACTGGAGGCGTACCGGTCAGCGGTGGTCTTTTTGCTAAAGAGACCCCGGACTTCCCTGGAATCAACCCGCCGTCCAGCCTTAGTTAAAAAGTATTTACAGAAGGGTCCTTTTATTCCCGTTTGACCCCCCTGGCTTCTCTGGAATTTGAACCCGCAGTCCAGTCTAGGGTTTTTAGCGAGTTAGCCCCTGCGTCTAGGGTTTAATTATGTTTAGGTCCCCGGGTTTTGTCCAGAAGCCCCTGGTAGTCATGTTTTTCTTACAAATAGGTCCCTAGAACTTGTTTTAAGCGTAGTTTTCGCGGTTTAGCTCCGTTTTAGGCGTTCTTTATATCCACGCGATCGTTATAACGCGTAGAATAGCTTTAGACTAGTTTTGAGTACTGTTTCTATGTAATGTTGTACTGTTTTCTTATATTTTGTTATTGTTTGCATGTGTGTGCATGTGTGGCCCATGTGTTGCTGTTACGATCGTGAGTAGACGTCGAGCCACCGGAGCAGTACCAGGAGCAGCCATCTTCCGAGCAGTTCGAGCAGCAGCCGGGAGAGTACGAGGAAGGCAAGTATAACATGAACCTCCTATCACTTTTAAATACAATCTCATACTACATTTTAATACTGCATGCCTATAAGGATTTCCTAGCCACCTTTATATCCTTATATATCCTATGGGTTGCATTTTTGGTTAGTTGTGCTAGGTTACTGCGCTATAACATATCTTAGTCCTTTTTAATTAATTTGATTAATGGTCTTATGCAACTTAATTCTGGAGCCGACCCTCTGTGCTATGTGCTTGAGTGGTTTGTGCGTCCTTAAAAATATGCTTTTGTAGAAACATGGTTTAGGGGGCCAGCACGGTGCTTAGTGCTTGGTTGGCCACTCTCCATAAGGACCGGTTCATAGAGCGACAACCTGGGACAACCGCGCAACCACAAGACTGGAATGGGACGGTCTTGATTTACTAATTAGGTCGTGTTGGTTCGGGAGTAACTTACCTGCGTGGGCAAGAGGGGTGGTAAGCTTCAATGGTCCCTGCTCCTCCGGCTTGGTCTGTGCTGTGTGTCTTGTACCCCCGGAGGTGGGCCCCATCGTCGCTGATCCAGAATCCTTAGCGGTTACACCTTACCAACGTGATTCTTTGTAACGGTCTCGTAGTGTGCTTGCTAGCCATCTCACCTAAGGAAGTGTGATGAACAACTAGCGTAGCTCACGACTTGTGGGTAAAGTTGTGCAACCTCTCGAGAGTGTAAAACTGATATATCAGCTGTGCTCACAGTCATGAGCGGCCCAGATCCTCAGTCTGATTAGTGGGGTTATCAACCTTTGACGAGGGCGATTCCCCGGGTGGTTTTGGTTTGGATGGTTCTCAGTAGTTCTTAATTAATATTGATTAATTCTTATGCAATTTAGGTTATGGTAACTCATCCACTTGTAGTAATTAGCTTTAATAAAATTTGCCAAGATTAAAAGCTAATGCAGTTGAGTCAGCTAACCTTAGAGCCTCATACTCGTGTTATACTTGTTGATTACTAGTTTATACTCACACTTGCCTCTCTACTCTTCTGTTCTATTTTGGACATTTTCGACTGCTGCTCAGTGCCCGGCAACGTGGAGGACTACGTAAGCGGCTTCGACAACTTCTAGGCGTTTGTCTCCCAGTCGACGTCCCTGTGGCGCCCAGCTCTCCGTGTATCTCTTTTACGCTTCCGCAACTCTTGAACCGATTCTTGATTCGGTTGTAATAAAATAATTCATTTATGATTCATTTACGATTTATGTTAATGTTATTCGCGACATGTGTTGTGATATCTTGATGATCTATTGTATATATGCGTGACTTGATCCTGGCGCATATATGATTGCTCGATTTATGTTCTTATAAATCGGGTGTGACAGATTGGTATCAGAGCCGTGTCGACTGTAGGATGAAACCTATATAGAATTGGTCGAGTTTAGGACTTCTCTTCCTTTGCTTTGCTCCCGCAAAACTTCAAACATCATTTTCTGCTTCTATTCCTTGAGTCTTAAGCCCTAGATTTGCTACTTCCCCGTCTTTTCTGAGAAATAGCTTGAGCTTTCCGTAGACGTTGGCCTGAGTTGCCTAATCATGTAATTTATAAGTTTAGGCTGTCCCGATGAACATACGCTAGAACGAATGTGTTAGTCGAGTAGTGTGATAAACTCGACTAAGTTGTGAATATTGAATGTTTGTTATTGTGCAAATGTTTGATTTGGATTTTTGGTTGATTGCATAGGCTAGTAGCTAAACTTGTTCATGCAAATCAACCTAACCCAACTTGGACTAAATACTAAAACTTAGTTAGAACGTTGGGGGTAAAACCTATATTTCTTTCTTTCTGTCATATCCTTCTGAAGTTTCATTTCCGCAGCGGCACGATATCTTATTCTCATAAAATTTCGTTGTTGCAATCAGATGGTGAACACCAGGCGCACCGGTTCCGGTTCTGACCAGCAGGAGCAGGACAACCAGGGTACTGGTCAGCCGCTGCCGATGCCGCCACCACTGACCCCGGAGCAGTTCTTCCAGCTCCAGATGCAGATGATGGCTACCCTGAACAACACCGTTCAGGCTCTGCAGCAGATCCATGCTCAGCCACCGCCTCCTCCGCCGCCTCAGCCCCGTGACAGGCGTGCGGATTTCCTTAGAGGTCACCCGCCGACCTTCTCTCACGCCACGGACCCACTCCAGGCGGACGACTGGCTTCGTTCGGTGGAGCGCCAGTTGGTTGTTGCACAGTGCGATGACCGGGAGCGAGTCCTTTACGCAGCAGGTCAGCTGCGAGGCTCCGCTCTTGACTGGTGGGAGTCCTACCCAGCTCGGGATCGTGAGGCTCTCACGTGGGACCAGTTCCGCGAGCGTTTCAGGAACCATCACATTCCTGAGGGCATTATGAAGATGAAGCAGAAGGAGTTCCGTGCCCTTAAGCAGGTAAAATTTAACGGAAATTCCCTACCATTTCTTTTGAGCTCGATCTATCCTTGATTTCTTTCGTAACACCTGACCAATTGAGCGATTTCTATCCTTGTTATCTGTGTCCGTTATTTCAGGGATCGATCACGGTGACGGAGTACCGTGACCGTTTCCTTCAGCTTGCCCGCTACGCCCCTGCTGACGTCGCTCGTGATAGCGACAAGCAGGAGTACTTCAAGGAGGGACTGGACGATCACATCCAGTATGCGCTGCTGAACCACCGCTTCGACAACTTCAACCAGCTGGTTGATGCGGCCCTCAACACCGAGCGCAAACACCGGGAGATTGAGGATAAGAAGTGGAAGATGGCTCCATCCTCTTCGGGCAGCAACACTCGTCCCCGCGATCAGCATCCACCACAGCAGCAGCAGAGGCCGCCTCAGCAGTACCAGCAGCGGCAGCAGTACCCGCCTCGTCCTCAGCAGCAGCAGCAGGCGGGACAGGGTCAGAGGCTTCCGGCGCCTCCGGCTCCACCAGCTCAGAGGCAGGGAGCGCCCACACCTCCTCCTGGGCAGCAGGCCGCTGCACTTCCTCGAGTGTGCTTCCACTGCGGCGAGCCAGGGCACTACGCCAACGTCTGCCCTCGGAAGGCGCAGGCGGGACAGCAGGGGCGTGCAGCACCGCCCAAGGCCCCAGCTCAGGGCAGGGTGAACCACGTGACGGCCGAGTCAGCGGCCGAGGCTCCTAACGTGGTTATTGGTACGTTCATGGTTAATGCCCATCCTGCTACAGTGCTTTTTGATACTGGTGCTACACATTCTTTCATCACTCAGTCTTTTGTTGAGCATCATGGCATTCCTACTAGCACATTAAAGAGGTGCATGTTAGTATCTTCACCGGGAGGGCAGTTGAGGTCTCATGTCTTCTGCCCCAGAGTCAGTGTGGCCATAAGGGGGGTAGATTTCAGTGCGAATCTGATGGTGCTTGACTCCAAGGGCATTGATGTGATCCTTGGGATGGAGACTCTTGCTAAGTGGGGAGTCCGGATAGATTGTGCTCAGAGGACGGTTCTTCTGTCAGCACCGGATGGTCAGGAAGTCACTGTTGGAGCTACGGAGCCTTCTGGAATTCTTCATCAGATGGAGGCTAGACCCACGGATGGTATTCGCGTGGTGTCTGAATTCCCGGATATCTTTCCGGATGATTTGCCAGGTATGCCGCCTGATCGCGACATTGAGTTTTCTATTGATCTCTTGCCTGGCACAGCTCCTATTGCTAAGAGGCCCTATCGTATGGCTCCTGTCGAGCATGAGGAGGTTAAGAAGACTGTCGACGAGTTGCTAGCTAAGGGTTATATCCGTCGCAGTTTCTCTCCTTGGGCTTTTCCTGTATTGCTTGTAGAGAAGAAGGATGGTGCGAAGAGAATGTGCGTCGATTATCGGGATCTGAATGCAGTCACTATCAAGAACAAGCATCCATTGCCCCGTATTGAGGATCTCTTTGATCAGCTTCAGGGTGCTTGTGTATTCTCGAAGATTGATCTGCGTTCGGGTTATCATCAGCTGAAGATTCGTCCTGAGGATATTCAGAAGACGGCATTCACCTACAAGTATGGGTTATACGAGTATACGGTCATGTCCTTTGGCTTGACTAATGCTCCGGCTTTCTTCATGCATCTGATGAACAAGGTTTTCATGGATTATCTGGACACCTTTGTGGTGATATTTATTGATGATATCCTGATATATTCCAAGTCAGAAGCGGAGCATGAGAAGCATCTGAGGCTTGTGTTGCAGAGGCTCAGAGAGCTCAAGCTGTATGCCAAGCTCAGCAAGTGCGAGTTCTGGATTGACGAGGTTCCATTCCTCGGTCATGTTATCTCCAAGGGAGGTATTGCTGTGGACCCCGGGAAGGTGAAGGATGTGCTGGACTGGGTTGTACCGCAGACGGTGAAGGAAGTCCGCTCTTTTCTGGGCTTAGCAGGTTATTATCGGAGGTTCATTGAGAATTTCTCCAAGATTGCGAAGCCTTTCACTTCCTTGCTAGAGAAGGGTGTGGATTTCTCTTGGACTGATGAGCGTCAGAGTGCCTTCGAGGAGCTGAAGAAGAGGTTGACTACGGCGCCAGTCCTTACTCTGCCAGACCAGAGCAAGAGGTTCACAGTGTATTGTGATGCTTCGAGAGATGGTCTTGGTTGCGTTCTGATGCAGGAAGGTAGAGTGATAGCTTATGCTTCGCGGCAGTTGCGCCGGCACGAGCTAAATTATCCCACTCATGATCTGGAGTTAGCCGCAGTTGTGCATGCTCTGAAGATATGGAGACATTACTTGTTTGGGCAGAGGTGTGATATTTACACCGATCACAAAAGCCTCAAGTATATTTTCACTCAGAGTGAGCTGAATATGCGGCAGAGGAGATGGCTAGAGTTGGTCAAGGATTACGACCTGGAGATTCACTATCATCCGGGCAAGGCCAATGTTGTAGCAGACGCTCTGAGCAGGAAAAGCTATGTTAACATGGCCGTGGCTTTTCAGATGCCTCAGGAGTTATGCGAGGAGTTTGAGCAGTTGAGTCTGGGTTTCTTGCATCACACCTCGGGTACGTCGTTCGAGGCGGAACCCACTTTAGAGGCTGAGATCAGGCAGCATCAGAAGGAAGATCAGAAGCTGCAGGAGATTCGTGAGTTGCTCAAGATTGGCAAGGCTCCTCATTTCAGAGAGGATGAGCAGGGTACCTTATGGTACAAGGGTCGTATATGTGTGCCGGATGTGGCAGGTCTCAGGAAGCTGATTCTGAGTGAGGCTCATGATACAGCATATTCTATCCATCCAGGCAGCACGAAGATGTATTACGACCTGAAGGAACGATTCTGGTGGTATGGAATGAAGCGTTCCGTTGCGGAGTACGTGGCTATCTGTGACACTTGTCAGCGTGTCAAGGCAGAGCATCAGAGGCCAGCAGGGTTATTGCAGCCGTTGAAGATTCCAGAGTGGAAATGGGAGGAAATCACCATGGACTTCATCGTTGGCTTGCCTCGTACTCAGAAAGGGTACAATTCCATATGGGTAGTAGTGGACCGGTTGACGAAGGTTGCTCATTTTATTCCGGTGAACACTACTTACTCCGGTGCTAGACTCGCAGAGTTGTACATCTCCAGGATTGTCTATCTGCATGGTGTTCCAAAGAAGATCATATCTGATCGAGGATCTCAGTTCACTTCACGGTTCTGGGAGCAGTTGCATGATTCGTTGGATACGAAGCTGCGTTTCAGTACTGCTTACCATCCTCAGACAGATGGGCAGACCGAGAGAACCAACCAAGTGTTGGAGGATATGCTTCGAGCCTGTGCTATTCAGTATGGTACCAGCTGGGATAAATGTCTGCCGTATGCAGAATTTTCGTATAACAACAGTTATCAGGCCAGTCTGAAGAAGTCACCTTTCGAGGCCCTGTATGGTCGGAAGTGCAGGACTCCGCTGTATTGGGATCAGATTGGTGAGAGGCAGGTATTTGGTCCAGATATTGTTGAAGAGGCAGAACAGTTGGTACAGCAGGTGCGAGAGAATCTGAGGGTCGCTCAGACTCGTCAGAAGAGCTATGCGGATGTTCGTCGTCGGGATTTGACCTTCGCAGTGGGTGACCATGTATACCTGAAGGTCTCGCCGATGAGAGGAATCCGCAGGTTTAATGTACGAGGGAAGCTAGCTCCTCGATACATTGGTCTGTTCAGGGTGTTGGAACGGAAAGGTGAGGTGGCATATCGTTTGGAGTTACCTCCCGGTCTCTCAGGAGTGCATGATGTGTTTCATGTGTTTCAGCTGAAGAGGTGCTTGAGGGTGCCAGAAGAGCAAGCACCGATAGAAGGGTTGGATGTGCAGGAGGATCTGACCTATATTGAGCATCCGGTGAACATTCTGGAGACGTCTGAGAGAGTTACCAGAAACAAGAAGATCAAGATGTGCCGTGTTCAGTGGAGTCATCACACGGAGGAGGAGGCTACTTGGGAGCGAGAAGATGAGCTGAGGAAGACATATCCCGATCTCTTTGCTAGCTAGCCTATCCGAATCTCGGGACGAGATTCCTGTAAGGGGGGTAGGTTTGTAACACCCTAAGGTAAATTTTCCCAATTTTAATAAATTTATTTGGGCTTAAATAAATTTTCCAGTCTTTTCCTTAAATTTTTGTGGCATTTAAAATAATTTATAACGCAAGTAATTAAAATTTATCATAGGATTAAAGTGTTTGTGCACTCATGCCGCAGCATTGTTTTATTTGTGTTGAGTGTATAGGTTTGAATTCAAATTGTATTTGAATTCAAATGGCTTTGTTTGAATGGGTAGAGTAAAGAAAAAGAAAAGAAAAAGGAGAAGACCAGCCCCACTCCCTCTCTCAGCCCAGCCCAAAACCCTCCCTTCTCTCCCTCACCCGTGGGCTCTCTCTCTCCTTTCCCCTCTCTCCCGCATGGGCCACCCGAGGCCCAGCATTTTCCCCCTCTCTTTCCCCGCATGGGCCGCGCCCCGACCCATTTCTTTCTCCCGCGGCCCAGCCCGAGCCAGCGCCCCTCCCCCCTCACGCGCGCGGCTGCCACGTGCGCTCGCTCCCTCCCGCTCCCCCTTCCTCTCCCGCTGCCAGGCCGACCCCACTCGTCATCCCCCTCCTCCCGCGCTCCCCCGCAACGGCCGCGCCGCCGCAACAACCGGGAGCTTTGGATCCCCTCCGCCGCAGCCCTATCCCGAGACCCCCGGCCCTGCCCCTTCTTATCCCTCTGCGCCAACCTTTGGACCCCTACAGCGCCGCCCCCAAAGCCCTAATCGCGGCCGCCGCCTTGCCTCCACGGGAGCCCGAGCCGTCGCCGCCGGTGAGCTTCGTCCGCGAAATTGCCGGCCACCCGTACCCTCTGTGCCGTGCTGACGCCCCCATCACCTTCGCAGGGATCTCCCAGAGCAATTCCCGCCATTCAGAGGGCCCGGCCACCCTGGCATCATCTTCCTCCACGGGAACCCGACCCCTTCGCCGCCGGCCGTCACCAACGACGCCTCCGCACGCCGCCTCCAGCCAATTCCCACCTCGGTGAGCAATACATCAACTTGGGTAGTCGTTTGCGCTAGGTTTGGTAGCCCGTAGACCACCACAGCCACCCATCCGCGGCACGCCGGCGATCCCGAGCCGCTCTCTTCGTGGGGAGTGTTGACCCGAGCCCTGATCCGCCACGCTGATGGCTCAGGTGGTTTACCCGTGTCGTCACCGTCCTCCAGGGCTTGGCCTCGTCCCAAATGGAGCCCGGACGGCCAAGATAGGCCATCGCCGGCGTAGCGCCGCCGCGGGAGCGCGTCTCCGGCGACCCCACCGCCGTTCCAGAGCTGTAGAACCGAGCCGTTCCAGAGCCGTAGAACCGAGCCGTTCCAGAGCCGTAGAACCGAGCCGTTCCAGAGCCGTTGAACCGAGCCGCGATCTGAGCCGTTCGATGCAGATCCAATGGCCCAGATGCATCCCACGCGCGGGTCAAACTGGAGGCGTACCGGTCAGCGGTGGTCTTTTTGCTAAAGAGACCCCGGACTTCCCTGGAATCAACCCGCCGTCCAGCCTTAGTTAAAAAGTATTTACAGAAGGGTCCTTTTATTCCCGTTTGACCCCCCTGGCTTCTCTGGAATTTGAACCCGCAGTCCAGTCTAGGGTTTTTAGCGAGTTAGCCCCTGCGTCTAGGGTTTAATTATGTTTAGGTCCCCGGGTTTTGTCCAGAAGCCCCTGGTAGTCATGTTTTTCTTACAAATAGGTCCCTAGAACTTGTTTTAAGCGTAGTTTTCGCGGTTTAGCTCCGTTTTAGGCGTTCTTTATATCCACGCGATCGTTATAACGCGTAGAATAGCTTTAGACTAGTTTTGAGTGCTGTTTCTATGTAATGTTGTACTGTTTTCTTATATTTTGTTATTGTTTGCATGTGTGTGCATGTGTGGCCCATGTGTTGCTGTTACGATCGTGAGTAGACGTTGAGCCACCGGAGCAGTACCAGGAGCAGCCATCTTCCGAGCAGTTCGAGCAGCAGCCGGGAGAGTACGAGGAAGGCAAGTATAACATGAACCTCCTATCACTTTTAAATACAATCTCATACTACATTTTAATACTGCATGCCTATAAGGATTTCCTAGCCACCTTTATATCCTTATATATCCTATGGGTTGCATTTTTGGTTAGTTGTGCTAGGTTACTGCGCTATAACATATCTTAGTCCTTTTTAATTAATTTGATTAATTGTCTTATGCAACTTAATTCTGGAGCCGACCCTCTGTGCTATGTGCTTGAGTGGTTTGTGCGTCCTTAAAAATATGCTTTTGTAGAAACATGGTTTAGGGGGCCAGCACGGTGCTTAGTGCTTGGTTGGCCACTCTCCATAAGGACCGGTTCATAGAGCGACAACCTGGGACAACCGCGCAACCACAAGACTGGAATGGGACGGTCTTGATTTACTAATTAGGTCGTGTTGGTTCGGGAGTAACTTACCTGCGTGGGCAAGAGGGGTGGTAAGCTTCAATGGTCCCTGCTCCTCCGGCTTGGTCTGTGCTGTGTGTCTTGTACCCCCGGAGGTGGGCCCCATCGTCGCTGATCCAGAATCCTTAGCGGTTACACCTTACCAACGTGATTCTTTGTAACGGTCTCGTAGTGTGCTTGCTAGCCATCTCACCTAAGGAAGTGTGATGAACAACTAGCGTAGCTCACGACTTGTGGGTAAAGTTGTGCAACCTCTCGAGAGTGTAAAACTGATATATCAGCTGTGCTCACAGTCATGAGCGGCCCAGATCCTCAGTCTGATTAGTGGGGTTATCAACCTTTGACGAGGGTGATTCCCCGGGTGGTTTTGGTTTGGATGGTTCTCAGTAGTTCTTAATTAATATTGATTAATTCTTATGCAATTTGGGTTATGGTAACTCATCCACTTGTAGTAATTAGCTTTAATAAAATTTGCCAAGATTAAAAGCTAATGCAGTTGAGTCAGCTAACCTTAGAGCCTCATACTCGTGTTATACTTGTTAAGTACTAGTTTGTACTCACACTTGCCTCTCTACTCTTCTGTTCTATTTTGGACATTTTCGACTGCTGCTCAGTGCCCGGCAACGTGGAGGACTACGTCAGCAGCTTCGACGACTTCTAGGCGTTTGTCTCCCAGTCGACGTCCCTGTGGCGCCCAGCTCTCCGTGTATCTCTTTTACGCTTCCGCAACTCTTGAACCGATTCTTGATTCGGTTGTAATAAAATAATTCATTTATGATTCATTTACGATTTATGTTAATGTTATTCGCGACATGTGTTGTGATATCTTGATGATCTGTTGTATATATGCGTGACTTGATCCTGGCGCATATATGATTGCTCGATTTATGTTCTTATAAATCGGGTGTGACATTCTTTATATTCAAAGAGTAGTTTGATGGGGCCTTGATACTGTTCAAACATTCAAACATACTTTCCTTCTCTTCCTTGCTTAGAGTGTAGCAGGTAGGACCTAAGTAATAGAGTCCTTTATCTTTCTTTTCTACATGTAGGGCAGGTCTCAGTTTCATACGTTGCAGGTCTTGCCGCGCTTCCACTGTATCTTTTGGCTTACCATATTTTAGACCCGGGGCCACGGGGCTGTGCACATAACGTAGTTTAAACAGGGTTAAGAGATAAAGCCTGTCTTATCTCTTATTTAAGTTGTTTTCTACTCGTTTGAGTAGGAGATAGAGCTAGTCAATACAGAAGGAATCTACTCAAGATATATTCTGGTACGATTCCTTGGCTAGTGTTGGTTAGGATTTATGTAACTTTGACCTCCCAGATATATAGGGGGGCAGGGACCCCCTCAAAACAGATCATTCTACACCGAAGGCAATACAAACCATCACACAGGATGTAGGGTATTACGCACCTCGCGGCCCAAACCTGTCTAAATCTTGTGTTCCTTGCACCTTCGAGTTCCTAATCTCTATGTCTCCTCACCTAAACTTACCACCTTGGGTATACCCCTCGGTGGGCAGCCAATAAAACACCGACAGCTGGCGCGCCAGGTAGGGGAGCACATCGAAGATCCACCAGCAAACTCGATGGCATCTTTCCAGTTCACCAAGTCAGTACCCTCTTAGGGCACGACATTTGTTTTTGGCTCGTGGGTCTGCATCGCAGATGGTGCGGGCAGTTTTCGGCGATTCCTCGTCGACATGAAGCTGAAAACACCCACGGCGGGTCCTCGCAGCGACCTTGACAAGTTTGTTGATGATCTCGATGACTTGTCAATTCATGCATCCGCTACAAGGACCGAGGTGGAGTCTGCTTCCGGCGTGACTTCATCCGGAGCTGCAACAACTTTCCTTGGGTTGGGCTTGTTCCAATCTAAGAACTCGCGTAGTCGATCACGACTCGGTCTATGCGATTTGGCCACTGATCTCCAGGAGGCCGACACCTCCAAGTCCCTCTCCGCACAGAGAAGAACTTGGACTCTCTTCTCCAACTTGGAGGGCCTGAAGCCACCGCATGCCGGGGGGTTTTGGGTTGTTTTGGTGCCAGCGATCTGATGATCACCTCCACCCCGGAGGGGCGTTTTGTGCATTGGAAGGGCATGAAACCTTCTGATCTACTCGAGGCTGAGGATCGACTTGTGGCCCACCTCAAACCTTTGCCTTTTCAAGAGGGCAGGCGGTTAGCTACCGTGGCGAAGGAGTCGATTGAATTAGTCGACGCGAGCTCTAAGGAGCTCATCTCACGCCAGGTGCTGATGGCGGAAGAAGGCGAGGATGATGGCAACATTCCCATCGTCGAATTTGATGTGGTCTTCGAAGATGAGGCTACAGCCAACGCCGGCAACGAGAATGACACCGATCGTGAGGCACGGAGGACCCGGAACAGAGCTCGCACAGCCCGCCGAAGGAGGGTCAATGAGCGCATGTGAGCTATGCATCGCGAGCTTAACGCCGAATTTGCTGCTGTAAGCGAGCGGGGTTTCAGGACTCCGGTGGCCAACATCGCCAGGGTTATGGCCATACTCGAGCACAGTAACAATCTGAATGTGCGTCAGGCACTTTGTTACGCGCAGAGGGCCTGGATCCAGCTGGATCAACAAAACTCAGCGTCTACCGTTAGGGAGGAGCGCGTGGGCGAGAGCCGAAGCCAGGCTCATAGTCGAACGGCAGGCGGCCGTCCTCAACCTCAGCGCAGCAACAACGACAACGCTCACGGGAGTCAGGCCTCTGGCGGGAGGCAATAGCCACCTCCAGGGAGTAACCCGCGACAAGCCAATCATCGGCCTCCTCTAGAAGATCTGCGCCAGCACATCAATGAAGGCCGCGATGCACGATCCGTGATCGATTCAAGGCGCAAAGTGCGCAAAGAAGTTGAGACAGAAGGTACTGACTACAGCGATCGTTTCCCAGCTTTGTCCGCATGGTTCAGCAGCTACAAGTACCCTGAGGGCTTCAAGCCGATCATCATCACCAAGTATGATGGTAAGCAAGCTCCTCAGCAATGGCTACGTTGCTACTCCACCGCCATTGAAGTCACAAGAGGCTCCAACATCACCAAGGTCGTCTACTTCCCGATGGCCTTGGACCCTGCGCCGCTCACGTGGTTGGAGAGCCTTAGCAACAACTCGATCGACTCCTGGGAGCGGCTCAAGAAGGTCTTCATCGACAACTTCCAGGGGTGATTGCTCGTGCAGATACTCGTCACGATCTTGCTCAGTGTAAACAGGAACGTAACAAGCTCCTACGGTCCTATACACGCTGCTTCTTCGATGTCTGCACCACCATTGTGAATATCTTGGAGGAGGACATCATCGACTACTTCTACAACGGCATCACCGACCCAGGCATCTACAGGGACTTTGGGCGGAACAGGCCGAAGACTGTTGCGGGGCTTCATGACATGATGCACGACTGGTCCGAGCAGGAAGAGAAGATGCGGAGTGGTTCCCGAGGTGCAATGATAGCAATCTGAGGCATCCTTATGACAACCGCAACGACAAGAGCCAGCGGGACTATTCGGGTCCATCCCGAAAATGCAAGCCAGATGATCTCATCGCGGCTGTGGATCGTCCCTCGCGAGGCAAGAAGTCGACGACGCAGGAGGAGTTCGAGAAGCTCCTGCAGAAGAAATGCCCATGGCATCCAGGTGCCAATCATGCAGCAATCGATTGTTACCACCTCCGGAGCACATTCAGCAATTCCGGTGGTGGTAGGAAGAACAAGAAGCCAGTGGATAAAGAACCCGAAGATGACGACCAAGGGGACCAAGGGCGCAACACAAAGTTCCAAGATGCTTCAAAGACCGTCAACGTCATCTTCGGGAGAGATGGAGACTTCGGCTCCAGGCGAGACCAGAAATTGCTTCTCCGGGAGATCATGTCCATCGAGCCGGTGGTACCATGACAACTCCGTTGGTCGGAGGTCCCCATCTCATTCTCCTGCGATGATCAGTGGACAAGCTTTTCGGAGCCCGGTAAGTTCCCCCTGGTCCTGGACCCGGTGGTGGCAGAAGTCAGGCTCACCAAGGTGCTCATCGATGGTGGGAGTGGCCTCAACCTGATCTTCGCCAGCACTTTGAGAAAGATGGGTTAGTGGTCTCGACTTCACGGACATGCTGGTTCCAAGCAAGTCTCCTTTCTACGGCATTGTCCCAGGTAATGCGGCACACCCACTTGGCACGGTGGTTCTTCCAGTGACTTTCGGCACGAGGGAGAACTATCGCACCAAGTTCATTAAATTCGAAGTTGCTAACTTCGAATCTTCTTATCATGCTATACTGGGTCGTCCGGCACTTGCCAAATTCATGGCAGTGCCGCATTATATTTATCTGCTTCTTAAGATGCCAGGACAAAGTAGGGTACTCACTCTCCGAGGCGACTTGAAGAAGTCATATGATTGCAACCAGGAGGCAATCCAATATGCTCCGACTACGTGTGTGCCAGATGCTTCAGGGGAAGTACTCACGGCCGCGCAGTAGCTCTCCCAAGCCGGGCTAGAGATCCCTTCAAGAAAGGCCAGCAAGTCGAGCATCCAGTCGACTAGTGACGTGGCCCTCAAGTCGATCCAGCTCCAGGAGGGTGACTCATCTAAGACCGCTGTCATCGGCGCGGGCTTAGGTGAGAAATAGGAACTCACGCTCATCAGTTTCCTTCGGGCTAACCGAGACATATTCGCGTGGAAACCAGCGGATATGCCAGGGGTTCCCAGGGAACTGATCGAGCATAGTCTGAATGTACACCCATAGGTTGTGCCTAAAAAGCAACGCATTTGAAGATTTGCTCACGACAAGCGTGAGGCAATTAAACGGGAAATAGCTAAACTCCTCGTGGCAGGCTTCATTAAAGATGTGATTCATCTAGAGTGGGTAGCTAATCCTGTCCTTGTAAAGAAAAAGAATAATGAATGGAGAATGTGTGTTGACTACACTGATCTCAACAAGCATTGCCCAAAGGATCACTTTGGGCTACCGCGCATTGATCAAGTCATCAACTTGACGACGGGTTGTGTACTCCTTTGTTTCCTTGATTGTTATTCAGGATATCACCAGATTACGCTCAAAGAAGGAGGATCAAATCAAGACCGTGTTCATCACTCCGTTCGGGACTTACACCTACAAAACTATGTCTTTCAGTTTGAAACATGCAGGAGCAACCTATCAGCTGCATCGGAACATTGAAGCCTACATGGATGACTTGGTCATCAAGGCCAGGAATCCCGATGGCCTGATTGCAGACTTGGAAGAGACGTTCAGCAGCCTACGTAGGTTTCCGTGGAAGCTCAACCCAACTAAATACATTTTTCGAGTACCATCAGGGAAATTGCTCAGGTTCATCGTCAGCAACCGGGGAATTGAAGCCAACCCTGTGAAGATTTCGGCCATTACTGATATGGGAGCTCCGGCCACGATCAAAGATGTGCAGAAACTAACAGGATGTATGGCAGCCCTGAACAGGTTCATCTCCCGACTCAGGGAGAGAGGACTGCCCTTCTTCAAGCTCCTAAAGCGCCAAGACAAGTTCCAGTGGACAGAGGAGGCCGAGCGAGCCTTGCAAGACCTGAAGCATCACCATCAGTCTCCTCCAGTCCTTACAGCACCATTGATGGGAGAACATCTACTACTCTACATTGCGGCAACAACTCATGTTGTCAGCAGTGCTATTGTAGTCGAGTGAGGCGAGGAAGGCCATGCATTTCGAGCGCAGAGGCCTGTATATTTCATCAGCGAGGTACTCTCCGAATCCAAGGTACGATACCCAGCAGTCTAGAAACTTTTATATGCAATTCTGATTACATCAAGAAAGTTGCGCCATTACTTTGACGAGTACAAGATCACTGTGATTACGGATTTTCCGTTGGCGGATATTCTCCATAATCAAGATGCCATGGGACGTATATCAAAGTGGGCAGTGGAACTGGGGTCTTTGTCTATCGACTTCAAGCCACGCATTGCAATCAAGTCTCAAGCTCTAGTCGATTTTATGGCTGAATGGAGGGAGAATCAAATTCCAACTCCAGTCGACAAGCCAGAGCACTGGACCATGTACTTTGATGGGTCTCTTAAGCTTGATGGCGGAGGTGCTGGAGTTCTATTTATTTCTCCAAGACGTGAACAATTGAAGTATGTCCTCCAGATTCTTTGGGAGGTATCCAGTAATGA
This sequence comes from Panicum hallii, assembly GCF_002211085.1. Lineage (NCBI taxonomy): Eukaryota > Viridiplantae > Streptophyta > Magnoliopsida > Poales > Poaceae > Panicum > Panicum hallii. Next base: position 33,930,099 of record NC_038046.1, on the reverse strand, counting down.
AGCCGGGTATGAAGCACTCCTTCACGGGCTCCGTTTGGCGATATCACTAGGCATTAAGCGACTTCTTGTATATGGTGATTCACTTCTAGTCGTTTAGCAAGTCAACAAAGAGTGGGACTGCAACAAGGAGACGATGGACGCTTATGTACAAGAAGTGCGCAAGCTGGAAAACAAGTTTTCTGGCTTGGAGGTTAATCATGTGGTATGGGAGCATAATGTTGGCGTGGATATACTATCCAAGCTAGGGTCTACTCGTGCATAGGTTCCAGTGGGAGTCTTTGTCCAGGAGTTAAAACAGCCATCCATCAAGTCCTCACCTTAGGTAACCACCGATGCGGGCCCTCAACAACCCGATTGGGAGGTTATGATGCTTGGTGAGGACTGGAGAGAGGCTTATATCGATTTCATCCGGGATCAAAGACTACCAGCGGGGATGGACACAAGAAGCGCAGAGGCAGCTCATGTCATGCGTAGAAGTAAGGGGTTCATCCTAGTCGACAGCAAGCTTTACCGGCGTAGCGCATGTTCAGGCATTCTCATGAAGTGCGTCACGAAAGAAAATGGCTACGACATACTGCGGGAGATACATGAGGGAGTTTGCAGCAACCACGCAGCCTCAAGAACGCTGGTGGGGAAAGCATACAGAGCTGGTTTCTGGTGGCCCACCGCAGTGTCCGATGCTAAGGACCTTGTGCGGAGATGCCAAAACTGCCAATTCTTTCGCAAGCAATCTCACGTCCCAGCTCACAGCCTCATCACCATACCACCATCTTGGCCGTTTGCTTGTTTGAGCTTTGATATGATTGGTCCCTTCACAATGGCGCCAGGCGGTCTCACCCATGTATTGGTGGCTATCGACAAGTTTACCAAGTGGATCGAGTACAAGCCGATAGCCAAGCTCACACCAGATCGAGTTGTTGATTTCATCTCCAATATCTTGCATCGCTTCGGCTTCTGGAATACCATCATCATGGACTTGGGATCAAACTTCACGGCCAACCAGTTCTGGGAGTTCTGTGAAAATTCGTGCATCGAGGTCAAGTATGTCTCTGTTGCACACCCAAGGGCCAATGGTCAAGTTGAAAGGGTGAACGGCATGATAATCGATGGCCTCAAGAAACGACTCTATGACAAAAACAGCAAGAAAGGAGGAAAGTGGATACACGAATTGCCACATGTCGTCTGGGGGCTTCGGACTCAGCCGTCCAAAGCCACAGGACAAACACCATTCTTCCTCATCTACAGCTCTGAAGCTATCTTGCCAGCCGACATCATGTGGAAATCCCCAAGGGTTGAAATGTACAATGAAGGCGAGGCGGACGAAGCGAGGCAGTTAGAGCTCGATTCTTTCGATGAGGCTCGCTGCACTGCTCTTGTTCATTCAGCTCGATACCTGCAGGGGATCCGGCGATATCACGATCGCAACATGAGGGAATGATCGTTCAATATAGGCGATCTGGTCCTACACCGCATCCAAGACAAGTCCGGCTTACACAAGCTCAACTCAAGGTGGGAAGGTCCGTTCATCGTCAAGCAGGTTACAAGACCGGGGTCGTATCGACTACAATACCCCAAGGTCCAAGATGTCCCGAATTCCTGGAACATTCAGAACCTGCGCAAGTTCTACCCAAGAGGAAGCACGCGTGGATAGCTGTTCTCCGGACGCCTAGGCGGCCTTTTTCTTCCGAGTCAATTTGGACGCTACGTGCCACAAAATTCGGAATGCAAATTTTTCTGTTAACAGACGGAGGCTCCGGCCACATTCATGTTTTATAAATCGACTTCTTGTCATGAGTTAGGGCGGAGGCGACAGCCACATTCATGTCTTATCAACTTCGTGTTATAAGTTTTGATGGAGGCTTCGGCCACGTTCATGCTTTATATGAATCGACTTTCGCAGTGACCTTTGATGGTTGCTTATGATGATGATCGCATTTTTCCCAACAAGTTCGATCCGTTCAATTGGTTTATACCTAACTTGTTGGATGGGCTCGCATGAGGAGCTATTTCGACTGTGCCCAGAGTCGTCGCACTCGGGGTAATTTCGACTTCTTGCTATAAGCACGGCAGTCACGCGATGATGCTCTTGTTCTTTTCCAACAAGCTCGATCCGTTTGATTGGTTTATACCCAACTTGTTGGATGCACTCACATGAGGAACGATTTCAACTACACCCAGAGTCATTGCACTCGGGGTAGTTTTGTTTTTCTTGCCATAAGCACGGCAGTCTCACAACGATGCTCGCGTTCTTTCCTAACTGGTTAGACCTGCTTGATCGGGCTATGTCTAACTTGTTGGATGAGTTCCTACTCGGAGCTACTTCGGCTACTCCCATGGTCGCTGCACCCAGGGTAGTGTTTACTACTTAGCCTTTAAATCTGGATGACAATTCAGTTGAGGCATGTACAAGTAGAGACATCAAATAAGAATATATACAAGGAAATGAGTATTTATTTTTTACATCTTAATCATGTAGTACACTTTGTACTATTTGTTCTGCTACAGGTTGGGCTTCTTGGAGGTACTCGTTGAATTGTTCTTTCGTGCACTCTGCAGCCACTCCCTGCGCGAACATTTCTAGTTGAGCTTCTGGCCAAAAGAATTTCACAAAGGCAAGAGTGTGGCTGACACACGCGACCGGGGTTTCAGCGAGGAACTTGATGACCTTCTACGGTGCTCCGAAGAGTCGCTCCAGCAAGGGCCACTCGCCTACTTCGCCATCTTCTTGTGGGTCCACAATGTCCACAAGCTTCTTGGCGGCTCCCCTAAGGTCCTCCAGCTCCTTTTGCCGCCGCTCCTTCTCCTCGCCCAGCATCTTGATCTGCTGAAGGTAGTCGGCGAACTGTTGTTCAGTGTCGGCGATTACCTTCGCAGCCTCTCGACGTCATCTGTATGGCGATACAATACATTCTTCATGTCAGTAAGCAACTCTTCTTTATATGTTAAGATTTTCCTAAGCTCTGCGGTGAAGATATTTTCAAAATCCAGGATAAATTGTTAAGTGGAAGTACTCGAGGGAAGTAAGGGCTTACCTTGGTGCGCCTTCTTTTGTTCCTTGAGTTGTTCCTCGAGATTGCGCAGATCGTTCTTGAGGAGCCACGTCTCTCAAGTCCGCTCTTGCTTCAGCTTGTCGAGTTCTCTCTGAAGATAGCAGTTCTTCGTCAGCTCTTCGAATATGCGTTTTTCCTTGGCAGCAAGCTCCTGGTGGCCACTCACGATTGCTTTCAGTTTCTATGTCTTCTTTTGTGAGTGCGTGATCACATTCTGCATAAGGGGGTGATTAAGGCAAGCAACTCGCCAACGCATACTAGCAGAAGGGCAGTCATGTCATACCATGGCAAAATCGTACAACTCGTTGTAGGCCTTCTTGAAGGTTTTTATGTTGTTGTCCATCAGCATTGGATCATCCACCAGATCTGTGGTGATGATGTTCTGGTACCCGGGTCCGGCCATCAGCAGATCTCCAGGACTCCTTGAGGTCCTTGCGGCTTCTTCAGAAGGTGGTTGCTGGGCACCTGCAAGTCAAGATGCATTTAGTACATAATGCCTGGGGTCTAAGCAGCTAGCCGTGGGCTGTCAGACACTTACCTGTGCCATCTACAGGAGCGGTATCAGGGGCCTCGACTTGTTTCTCACCACCAGATCTGGCTTCGGCTTGTTGGGGCTCGGGGGGTGGCAGGTTGGGCAGCGTTGTGTCTGCCTCGGGGCTGGCTCCTTGGGCGTGGGCTCCTCTAGGGCTGATGGCTTGGGGGCTGGGGTAGCTGTGGCTGGTTTCAACTTGTGCCTCACGGCGCTTGCAGACCTAATGAAGCAGAATCAGTTATATCATTACACCAGTCGAAAAGGACAGAATGTTCATTATGCAAAAAGATGTACACTTACAGCAAAGACCTCTTCATGATAGCTTTCTTCACCCTCATAGCCCGTGGTGTCTCAACCACGGCACTTGTTGCTGGCGGTGGGGTCACATCAGCTGGTGGTGCGGTGCCCGCCACGGCAATGGTAACCAATCATGTCGCAGAAGCTGATAGATCCGTTCCCATCTCTTGGCGCTCGGGCTCGGGTGGAGAAGCAGGTGGACTGCAAAAGGACAATGTTAGCGTGCAACAATACCGATATTTGACGATTCAACAAGGCAGCATATTCATACCTGTAAGACTTGACTTCTTGCACTTTCCATTTGCGCACTACCCGACAACCCTGCGGGACCGAGGGCAGAGTTTCGGTCAACTCCACGGATGGTTCGGAGGAGTTGTCCCTTCTCGCCTCCCCCTCGGCTTTCCTTTCTGCCAGGGGGCTCTCACCTCCAGTGGACTCACTGCCGGGCAGAGCCTCGGCTACTCGAGCCCTCTTCGCTTCGGCTGCGGTGCTGGGGAGGAGGTGGTCCGGTCGAGGGATGTCGGGTTGTGGAGGTTAGCTTCGGTACAACTCTGTGAGTCCCTTACAACTCTGTGGGTTGTGGTTTGATTCGGAAAAGAAAGTGGAAAAGATCCTAGTGGGGTTCAATTCTGAGAAATGCTTCACAAAAGTGAATAAATATGGCAATATGGCAAATGGAATTCGGGTTGAGGTGATGGAGCTCAAGCCCGTAGTAGTAAAGAAGACCATGGAAGAAAGAGCAAGAGGGGAGGGCCAATCCCCGTTCAGCAAAATGGTAAAATGTGACGATTTCGTCCACATTTTCCATGGGGATTGGTTCGTGAAAAGAGAGGCGCTAGTTGACAAGACTCTTGTTTTGGAGCAATCCTTCGGAAACAAGTTTTTGGAGGTTGTTGAGGGAGCACTTACTGTGTGTCCACTCTCCAGATGGCGGCTGCGCCTCCTTCTTCTTCCCATCCTTCTCCGATCTCTTGGGCGCCATTTCCAAATTCGCTCGCCACGAGTTGCTCGGGGGCTACCGGGAAAGGGGCGGGGAGATTTTGGTTGGATTGGGGCTCTCCAAGAGGGTGAAGGCAGAGTGCGGCTCTATTTGGGGATTTTGGCAGTTCTTGGCGGATTGCAGATTGGAAGCACAGTTTTCACTCAGCGTTGTTGCGGGGTTAAATAACCAGCGGTTGGGGAAAGGTTTACTATTTCGAAGTTGAAGAGTCATTTCAGGGAATATTCGGAAGATGAGGGGTCATTTGGTGGATTGCTTAGATAAAATATTCGATTAATCATTTTTTCAGGGTTAACTGTGCCGAAAAAAAGGGTTTTTCGAATTCCAGATCTAATTTCCATCATTTGTACCATCACACCAGTTATTTATTTGGGGACATTTTTTTACTGCATGCCACGACTTTTGGATGCTTATTTCCAAACCAGAGAGATTTAGATTCAAGGCTCGGGGGCTGCGGGATACGTGGCATCGACTACTTATTTTTTTGAATTTATTTGAAAAAGTAACTAAGGAAGATTCAAGACTAATGCGACCCTCAGCCTGATCCTTCGATTCAACCTAAGGCTCGGGGGCTACTCCATATGGAGTGCGATTTTTCAATCGCACACCATACCAAAGAAATAATTCGGGGCATGAGCACCTCATAGCTTCAATGCAGCCAAGGAAGTACTCAAAGAAGAACTTCAAGACGAAGCTTTGCAGGAAGCCGAAGACTACTTTGAAAGTACTCGAGAAGCATGTAGTACTCAGCTACGAAGAGCTCGGGGGCTTGTCAGACCCGGGGCCATGGTGCTGTGCACATAACGTAGTTTAAATAGGGTTAAGAGATAAAACCTGTCTTATCTCTTATTTAAGTTGTTTTCTACTCGTTTGAGTAGGAGATAGAGCTAGTTGATACAGAAGGAATCTACTCAAGATATATTATGGTACGATTCCTTGGCTAGTGTCGGTTAGGATTTATGTAACCCTGACCTCCCGGATATATAAGGGGGGCAGGGACCCGCTCAAAACAGATCATTCTACACCCAAGGTAATACAGACCATCACACAGGATGTAGGGTATTACACACCTCGCGGCCCGAACTTATCTAAATCTTGTGTTCCTTGCACCTTCGAGTTCCTGATCTCGGTGTCTCCTCACCTAAACTTACCACCTTGGGTATACCCCCTCGGTGGGCAGCAGGTAAAACACCGACACAATACACACCAAGGAAGCCTAGAAGGTTCACACAAAGATTCTTGGTGAGGTGCATCACGTCAATTGCATCGCAGACCTGTAAGACTTTCCAATATGGTAAATCCCAAAATATACTCTTTTTCTTCCACATAGGTGCACGTCCATCCTTGCTGGGCACTGATCTGCTACCAGGTCCCTTTCCGAAGACTACTTTTATATCTTTGACCATTTCAAATACCATTTTCCCACAAACGTGCCTAGCTTCATACGATGATATGCCTTTCCACCATAATGAGCATGTTTCATTCTTAATGGATGCTTAGCAGGAAGAAATCGATGATGGCCCATGTATACAATCTTCCTACAGTGCTGATACATGCCATGGTTTGACCTAAACAATAGGTGCATGCCCTATAACCCTTATTGGATTGTCCGGACAGGTTGCTAAGTGCAGGCCAATCATTGATGGTTACAAAAAGCAATGCATGAAGGTTAAAATGTTCCTCTACGTGCGCATCCCGCACACGAACACCCTTCTCTTTCCAGAGCAATAGAAGATCGTCAACCAGTGGTTTCAGGTACACATCAATATCATTACCAGGTTGCTTCAGGTTAGGGATAAGCACCGGAATTGTAATGAACTTACGCTTTATACACAGCCAAGGAAGAAGGTTGTATATACAAAGTGTCACAGGCCAAGTACTTGCTCTTGAGCTTTCTTGCCTGATGTGGAAGATTCTTGTTTATCTTCAATCTTCATCTCCTTTTCTTCTTTGTTTGATGTACCAACATCTTGACTTGAAGGAGAAGGTTCTTTGCCAATCTTCATAGATAGCTCATGAGCAATGATCTTGCGCAATACTTGAGTTGGCTTCATCTTGCTCAAGTTCTCAAATAAGTGGAAGTAGGTGACGATGGTGGAATACCGATCCTTGGGAAGCACTTGAATAATCTTTCTTGATATGTCCTCATCACTCAACTTGGTCAAGCCTATTTCATTTAGCTCATTGACAATAACATTTAAACATGAGTACATGCTATTACCTAATTCATTAGGCATCATCTTAAAAATAATTAAAAGCCTAACCAAGAGATACTTTTGCTCCCTAACATCACTTGCGCCTTTGTGGAGCTCTTCGAGCGTGTTTCAAATTTTGTGTGCACTTTTCAGATTATATACTCTATTGAACACGTCAATGCTAAGAGATTCTAGAAGAGAATTCCGAGCAATAGCATTGAGGTGTATTTCTTTTTCATCGGCCTTGGTGGGGTTTGTCGGCCGGGTTAGGGGTTTCATTCCTTCATTTGTCACTCTCCAAACACTTAAACACAACAACCAGCTGTGATACCAATTGAAAGGACCATAACACCATGAGAGGGGGTGAATTAGGTCCTAAAAACTAAGGCTCCAAGCACATATAAAAACCTCTTCCAAAATCTATCTAGATGTGTACTAGGTTTTTCTATGTGTTGCTATCTCTACCATACAAAAGTTTTGCACCCTAGGTTCCAATCCTATTGTGGCAGAACCAACATGAATTATACCGGCTCAAGTACATGAGTCCATTCCTGAGGGCTCCAACGTGCTTCAAACGGTATAATCCCTTGGCCTGTCGGGTAACGTCCCGATAAACCACCGAATACAGGATCAATAAGGTTACCTCACACGAAGGTGAGTCCAGAGATACAGTCACCATCATATTTTACATCACAGAGAATTATGTTACAAGAGTTTCCAACAATAGTGCAAAGTTTCAAATTTTGAGAAAACATTACAAACTGTTAAAGTTATGGTTTTTAGCAGCGGAAAACATACGCGACGATTCACAACACGCCGTCAAGACGGATGTCATGCTAAGCCCAGGCACGACATCACTCGGTATCATCAGTGTTGGCCGGGGATGGATCCCATTCCACGGACCAATCATCTGGAAGAGCACAGGGCCAAGACAGGGGAAGAGTAGGGTCTTCAAAGACTTTACCTGAAAAACATAAAACTAGCAAGGCTTAGTATATTAATACTCAGCAAGGCTTACCCGGGTTTGAGTATACTTTAGCCCATAACTAGACTCATGAAGGCATTTCAAGGGTTCTGGGTTTATTTTCAGCCGAAAAGCAACAAAGAGTATAATCTACTTTCAAGTTTTAACTTTCAGATTCTAACTAGATTAGCCATTCTACGTAAGCACCTATACTAAACAAGCAAGGTAGAGCTTATCATTCATCAAGATTATTCCATCAATAATTACACTTTTTACTCGATGTGGCAGAAGGGATAAGCAGTCTCATTCATCGTGAGAGGCGGATGATTCCTGAATCGAAATTCAACCTTGCAAGGTAAACCTAACACACACGCTTGGGACATCCATAGAATGTTCCGAAGCAACCGTTTGCCTTTCATTCCGGATCGTGGGCAGGCCACCACAAGCGACTTGCAGGACTGTACGCACATCACTCGTGCAGGACATACGTCTGTAGCGCGACTACAAAACCCGTATTCCTATCTGCCATGCAGAACGTACTCCCACAGGTCGGTGCGTGAGAAAAACCAAATTAATCGAGTGGTGGGAGGTATGCCCACTCGCCGGGCCGATTGGTTACTAGGCTTACCGCTTTACCATATTTCGCGGCATGTGGCTAGTACTGTTCAAACGCTTAGCCACCACTACCACACATATCGACCTTATCAGCTTTTACCAAAACAGACAGGGTAAAACCTCAGGTCATGATACAGCACATGACCCTGTCCGTCATTCTTATAGTGGTTGCAGAAATGTAAACATGCAACTCCTATATGCGCGAGTGACAGGAAATCACCCGACTTCTACCGGTCCTATTAGCAGAGCGTCTATGCGATCAGGACTCGGGTACATTACGTTGGATTCCTAGGATTCATGCATCTAGGGTTTCACTTCAACTCCTAGACTTAATGCAAGATATAATATAGATAGACATAGATTGCAGTGTAAATAAAGTAGTGGGATATGTCCGGGGCTTGCCTTTACTGGTGGGGTTGAAGTCAGGGATGTTAGTATTATTATCTTCCGAACTTGGTTCAGGGCTTCAGATAATCCCTTGGTGACGTTTTCTTGGTCTTCGGAAACATCTTCTGCAGACTCCTGGGAGATCTTGTAGGTACCGTTTGTGGAACTAGTCGTATCTACATGCAATGCAACATTACATTCAAAGTGTGCATATAAAGCTATTCTACTTCACCACAAAGTTGCAATCCAACACTCATTTAACATGCTATTCATATAACAACCCAAAAGATCTGAAACTAAACTTAAACAGAACTTTAGAGGGACAACTAATTAGAATCGGTTATTTTTGAAGATTACGATAGAGCCGATCGGAACAACAGGGGTTTAGCCGATAGAATTGGTAAAGAAGGAGCTATCTACACAGTTTTAGGAAATCTGCTGATTTCTGTTTGGAAGAGAAATCGGCATGAGTAGTTTCTGCATATGAGTCGAAGAGATTAACTGGTTTGGTTTCACCAAAGGTTAAAATGGCTGATAGAGATAGGGATATTAAAGGTATAGTGTTTCAAGGATAGATCAAGGGAGGATCTTGCCGATTGAATTATCAGCATGTTTCTGGTCTATCTTTTTGGTTGGTGTATTGGTCTTGGCCTTAACCGATGAGGATGTATCAGGTTTAGCTGATTAATGTGCTTAGGTTGTGCCTAACAAAGACATGTCTAATGTGTTAGCTTACTGATCTAGGGTTGTGTACTTTGGTCTGGGTAGCTGACTGAGAGGTGCATCGGGTTCCTAATTGATTGATGAAAGCATCGATTACTTCAGCAGAGGGATGATTCCTAAAGCAGTTGTGTCTTAACTGAGATGTGCTTAAGTGTTATCCTAGGTAACTAGGTGCGGCTGTATCGGTTTGATTACGTCAGCACAACAATTGAGTGACGTACAGCTGATTGGAGTGTGGTTGAGGGTAAGTGACCTATAGATATATAGCCGATCTCTCAGCCGATAAATCGGCTGATAGAAGTATGTGGATAAAGATGGGAAAACTAAAGATTGATCGGCTCTACTTGACCGATATGGAGAGCAACTAAAATCGGCTTGGATCGGCCGATGGCAAGAACCCTAAGATTGTGTATACACCTTTGATATATCAACTATATGCAGCCGATGTAGGACAGAACAAAAGAACTGTATCGGCAGTAGCCGATACTAGAAAGGTAACAACCGTATCAGCTAACCAGCCGATGGTAGAAGCATCGACTGACAGCTGTTACACAGGAACATCATAGACTCAAGGAAACGGATGCTTAGCGGCTGAACTGATAGCCGTTGCTGAAGCATAGCTGCAGAGATGCATTGGATAAGCAGCAGATACACACGGACTAACAAGGATCTCTATACGAAAAGGACCTTAAGGAAACGGCAATCAAAACAAGGACAAGATCTTGATAGCAGGGATATGAGCATTCGTGTGAAGAGATTAACTAAATATCACATCTCTACTTAAGACATACATCCTATGATTTACCTTTCAGCTACAGCACATGCATATCACATAGGGTACAAATAAAGCACACATTTCCTAATATTTAACCTAGACCACACATCAAGGACTTTCAACTCAAAATCACAACATACAACTTGTAGATTTTGACCTAGGGCTTCAGACAAAACTGATTTTGTACTTTTATGAACTTTTTACGGAAATCTATGAAATGTAGAAGTTCTTTGATTTAAAATAAAGAAGGTTTTGGACATTTTACAAAGAACACCCTAGAACTTTCTAAATCAAAGCAATCAAGTCCCTGGTCAGGGAAAACAGAGAACAGGAAGATAACGACGATATTCCGGCAAACGAGTCACCGGCATTAGGAAGATTCAGTGAATCAGGGCAAACCTTGGGGTAGCCTTGGTTGTGGAGGAGAATAGGCAAAAAGTCAATTCCTGCGATGGACAGGATTGGCGACGAGAAGTACTCGACGGTGACGAGATTCCGTGGGTGACGAAGAAGTTTGCCGGGAAGGGTTGCCGTGGGTGGAAGATGGCCGAAGGAGTAGTCTCCATGGTGAATCATGGTGATAGCGGTTGAGCGATCCACGAGAGGTAAGAACTGTTGGACGTCGTGGACCATGGAACGAGACGATAGAGCCGGATTGGTTCGCTATACCGCTTCCTTCGCGAACCTCCGGGTTTTCCTGCTCACGGGTTGAATTTCCTCTGCTCACGCACGTGTGCCACTGAAACATGGACGGCACACTCGCGTAGCCTCCTGCAGAACCGTCGCGCTAAGTTGCATCTCCGGTGCGCCGCTTCTGCTCTGCTCCCGCACCAACGGCCCCCAGCCTGCATGCGCGTGGTCGGTTGCCTTGCATACGCACGCGCCTGCGTAAACGAAATGAGTCGGCCGTCAGTCCTGCGTCGCGCGTCGAACCCGCGTCGCGCTGCTCCTGCTTCGACCTCTGCATGGGTGGAGGGAGCTCGCCGTGTGTGGCTCCTTCGAGCTCGTTGCATCCAGTCGCCACCTCCGCTTCGCCGCCTTTCTTTCCGGCTCGTCACGCCATAACCGCTCCTCCGCCTTCCCGAGGACCGAGGCCTGCCTGCATCAGGATCACACCTTCCGCTGCCGTCCGCGCCAGGTCACCTCCATTTTCCACGAGCAGTTCACAGTGCCGCCTGACTTCATCCACGGCTTCCTCCTCAATGGTTTCCGACGTCCTTCACGCGCGGCTCCATTGCTTTCCCCGTGCGGGTCCGCGCCGAGTCGTCGTGCCGCGGCACCGCGAGCCCTGAACTCCGCTCCTGCGCCATCGCCGACAGCCTCACCGACACCTCCGCGTACATGTGCCTGCGCGTTCTAGCACCGCGAGCTCTACGCTCAAGCTCGTGCAGACTGTTCCACAACGCGCCGCCGGTCCCGCATCCACACACGCACGCCTGCACGTCGTCGTCCTGCTCGGCCACCTCTCCTGGCGCACGGCCCCTGCATGCACCGCCCGTGTGCCGCTCACGCCGCCAGTTCGCCTCTACTTGCGCCCGCGTCCCAACGCTTGCTGCCTGCTCAGCTCACGCGCGCCGCATCCAACTGCTCTGCACCAGCGCCCACTCGCCCCCGCGCCGGCCGCAGCCGCCCGCTCGCGCTGCGCCTGGGCCGCGGGTGCCGAGCCACCCTGCGCCGAGCCGCCCTGCGCTGGTGCCTCTCCTCGCGCGCGCGCGCCTCCTCCAGCCCGCCGTCGGTGCTCTTCCCCTGGGCCCGACCGCGCCACTGCCGCCCGCCTGAGCCGTCGCTTGCCTGCTGCCGCAGCTGCCGCATCCGAGCCGAGCCGCGCCTCCGCTCGCTCGCGCCGGCTCGCCTGCGCTGAGCCGCGCCGTCGCCCACGCAGCGCCCGCCTGCGCCGCGCCTATGCCCGCGCGGAGCCGCTCGCCCAGCGCGCTACGCCGCTGCCCGGGGCAGGAGCGCCCCTGGGCGCCGCCGTCTGGAGCCAGACCAACTGCTGCCGCATGGAGGAGAGCAAGAGAGAGAAGGGAAGAAGAACCGGGATGGATAAAGATAGGGCCGGCGGTGGGAAAGAAAAGGGTGCCAGACAGAAGAGAAACAGAGGAGAAGGGAAATTGGAATTCTGCCAAGGACTTATGTGCAAATTTAGAAAACTGCAGGGTCTTTTCTGTAAAACATAAATTTCTCATCAATCTAAAACTCTAATGAAGAAATGCCCAAAACGAAAGTTGGAGAGTTTTTCAAACTCTACAACATTGCTTTAGGGCCTAAGTTCAAAAACTCAAAACTTATATCTTTACTCGTGAAATTTTGAACAAAAGTTGGATTTGAATTGCTTTTGTCCTAAAGAGCGAAATTTTATAACATTTAGGACCTAAATGCAAGCATTTATGACACGTCATGATGACGGGATAGACACGTCATAATGATTGGATAGACATGTCATGATGACTTGCACCTTTTACACTTTAGTCCTAAGTAATTTTGAAAGTTACTTTTGTAAATCAAATACTTGCATAAAAGGACTTGTAATTTTATAAAATTACATAAATACCCTTATTTTCACAACTTTACCCAAATTTTTATACAATTCAACACATACATTTCTAATGCAACTTTTGGATAAATATATAATTTTAGAGGACATAAAGTAAGAAAAATATGTTTGCAAAACCACCCTTCACTTATTTTAAAGTTACCTCACACCCAAATACACTTTGCAAAAACAACCCTAGTTTTTCCATAATTACAAAAATACCCCTTTTTACTTGCACTTTAAATTTTCAAAAGCTTCACATAAACACACATGAGCTTTACACTAACAAGCACATACTTCACACTAACAAATTATATATCTAGCTTACAGGTACATGAACTGTCACACCTATATACTACACAAGGCAATTCTAGGAAAGGTAAACGCGGAATGTAAGTGTAAGAAGTAGTGCGGAATGTAAATGGCGTAGAGAATGCAAAGTCCCGGCACGATGACTTTTTACCGAGGTATTGGAAACCTCTTGCTTTCCACTAATCCTCATTGGAGCCCCTCGCGAGGGAATGCCCGCGCAAGGGCCATGCTCCCGGTCGAGTAACTCTGTGGATAGCTGACGGGCCTTACCCACACGCAAGTGGGTCTCTGCCTTTCCTCTACCAGATGCTCGCCGCCATCTTCACTAGGTAGAGCTTTAGCAAAATGCTGAAGGCCTCTCTCCCTCTCACAAGCACCAGCGGCCTCTCCACAAACTCCGTTGGAGGGACTTGCAAGACTTACAAGCCCCGTATTTACAACACTTGGTGCACGCAAGCACCGATAACAATGAGGTATGCAAACCTCGCCTAACTCTAGGCTAACACCTAAAGCAATGCGCTAAGAGGCCTAAACTAGCACTAATCAAACCCTAAGGCTTTTGGTAATTACCTTAATCTTCCCTTTAGCACTTTGGTGGATAGAGCACTTGAATATGTGTGGAACACAAGTCTCCAACTTTCCCAAGCTCAAACACCATTCAAATGGCCGGGCATATGGTGTATATATAGCCATAATCAAGAAACTAGCCGTTGCCCTTTATGTTGCACACATAGCACTGACTGACTAATTCGGTCAGGTAATATTTGCCTCATAATATTAATCGGTGCTCCCTGTTGACGGTCCTTAAGTTCCAAAATCAACCGTCAACTCCTGCATCTTTCAATATTAAAATAATCATAAAACTTAGCTATTCTAACTAGTTCCACAAGTTTTGGTGAATTATGACATGCAGGCACCCATGAACGGAAACTAGGGGAAAACATGAATAACACGCACAGTGAATGCACAAAATCACACCAAATCGACTCAACTCCGAGGGAATCCCACCAAATCATAACCAAGGCCCACCTGTCAGTATACCAGGGAAAGGAGGTGGCTAGGGGGCCCACCAGGGAGTTGGCCGACCCCCTGGGTTGGCCGACCCTAGCCAGGCTCCCGGGCAGGTGCATCTTGGCAGGAAGATCATCCTTATCCTCTAGAAGTCGATGCCCAGGGTTTCCTTGTATAACACCAGCCAGGACCGACCTATCCAAGCTATAAAAGGAGGAGAGAACACCCCTACAACACACAACACATTTTGGAGAAGGCCTGGAGAAGAACCGGACTTGTCGGCCTTAATTGTAAAATTAGGATAGGGAGCGTGTGAGGAGAAGGCCCGGAGAAGAACCAGACTTGTCGGCCTCTCTTCGACCTTGTACCTCGGCAGGTACAAATATTTTGAGTAAGTACCTGAGTTTATCTAAGAGTTAAAGTTCTTGTTAAAGTTATTCTCTTGTTGTTATTCGTTTACAGGTTCATCATCCGTTCTTGTAGTGGATACTCTAGTAGAGGGCCCTTGATAAAGATGGGAGAACCCTGCGCGATGCTAGAGCAGTAGTCGTTGGTATAAACATGGTGTTTAGGCTTTAGATTACCTTTGTTTGCTGCGAGCCCCCACGGTGTTGCAGGGTAGACGGCAGGAGGTGACAGCCCTGTACATCCGCTATGCTTTCGGCGAAGCTTGTAAAATCCCTCACGTTCGGGGTCAGAGTAGAGCTAATGACTGGAGGTCTCTGACAGATCAGAGTCAAACCGGTGCCCGAGGTAAATGTGTAAAAGCTAGATTTTATCTTTCCTTGACCCTTTCCCTTAGGCAAACCACTCTACCCACGGCCATTTTATCTCTTACTGTTCAAGGTAAACTAGCTAGAAGACCGTTACACCTCCGTTTCCTAAGAATTTATGATACCCTAAATACTCTCCGGGTGAAGTGCTACAGCGGTAGGATTTATTCGTCGTTAAGAAATACCAACACTACCTTTTCAAACAGGGCCAACGGTCACTGACAGCTGACCGATTGATTCGGTCTGAGCCTTTTCTTCACGATCACCAAACCTTACTGTCAATCTAGAGCGATTTGCAAAACTTGACACCCTCACTGGCTAATTTAATCATATGCGCCTGAGAGGACTGAATTAATCTGTCTATGCACTCTCAAAGTGTAGTAGAGCCTGGGACAACCGACTATCTCAGTGACCCCCACTTCTCCTGAACGATTTAATCTGTCAGGCAAAATAAGGAGTAGAGCCTAGGACGACCGACTAATTCACTGACCCCCACTTCTCCTGACTGATTTAGTCTATCATGCAAAATAAGGACAGCTGAGTTGAGCAAACTCGTCCAATTCAATCTCTTTGAGTTTCTAACTCATGTCTTTTCTTTCTTGATCATTGGCTTACCTTGCATTCTTGGAACCTATAAACATCTACGAAAGTATGTTTGACAAAACATTAGTCCCAATAATTATGTTGTTATTCAATCATCAAAATCATAAACAATGGCTTAAGGGCCATTTTCCTTACAAGCACCATTGCTGCCTTGTTTAGTGAGTTGATAAAGAAAGGAGTTACATTCCATTGGAGGGCAGCACAAGAACAAGCTATCGAGACGTTGAAGGAGAAGCTTACACATGGACCACTACTCAAATTTCCTGATTTTAGCAAGAAATTTGATCTAGAATGCGATGCAAGCGGCATTGGTATTGGAGGAGTGCTACTACAAAGAGGTAAATCTGTTGCATACTTTAGCGAAAAATTAAATGGGCCTTCGCTGAATTATTCTACTTATGATAAAGAGTTATATGCTTTAGTGCAAGTTTTGGGAATTTGGCAACATTATCTTTGGCCGGAAGAGTTAATAATACATTCTGATGATGAATCTTTGAATCATGTTCGTAGTCAAGCTAAATTGAACAAAACACATGCTAAATGTATTAAATTTATTGAATCTTTTCCTTACATCATCAAATATAAGAAAGGGAACATAATGTGATTGCTGATTCTTTGTCAAGATGCCATACCATGTTGTCTCAACTCAATTGTCATATTTTGTAGGCTTGAATCGATTAAGGGATAGTATGAACTTGATGCTGATTTTAAAGATGTGTTTGGAAACTGCAATGAGAGCCGTTCATAGAATAAATTTGAGATGAATGATGGGTACTTGTTTATAGCTAACCCTCTTTGCATTCTAGTTGTTTCCGTTCATCTTCTGTTGTTGGAGGCACATGGAGGCGGTTTGATGGGATATTTTGATGTCAGGAAGATGGAAGAAGATTTGGCCACACATTTCTTTTCGCAAAAAATGAAGCGAGACGTACAGCGGTTCATGACTCGCTGCTTAACATGTAAAAAAGTTAAGTCTCGTTTGAATCCACATGGTTTGTATACGCCTCTTCTTGTTTCTTCCGTTCCTCGGGCAAATATTTCTATAGATTTTAGTTTTGGATTGCCTAGGACTAAAAGGAGAAGGAATACCATTTTTAGATTTTCCAAGATTGCATACTTTATTCCTTATCATAAAAGCGATGATGATGTTTATATTGCTTACCTCTTTTTCAAAGAGATTGTTCGCTCGCATGGTATGCCTTGTACTATTATTTCAGATGGTGACGTTAAATTCTTGAATCACTTTTAGCGCACTCTATGCAATAAGTTGGTATAAAGTTATTGTTTTCTACAACATATCACCAAAAATTCATAAATGAGTTTCTCTTTAACCATTTGTACCTAAAAGATTAGAAGCTAATCTTAGCAGTAAAATTGGAGAATCATATACTAGGACATCAGAGATAAATAAATCAAATGAGATCCAGGGACTTGATGATCGGAAGCAAGGTACACAAGTCAGAAGAAGCAGATAAAGCACCTACCTTGTTACCTGCACTTGCCGTTGCCGACGATGCTAAATTGTTGAACCCCTGATCAAGAATTGCCCTTGTTGCCCGGCAGTCCGGAGCTAGGGATTGGCTGATTGGATTAGGACATTCCAGAATGGGGATTTGCGGATTGTGACAGCTGGAATCTAGAGATTACGAAGCTATCAGTGAGTGGAGGCGAGGCCGGCGGGCAGCAGGCGGCACAAGCGAGCTTAGGGAAGTTGATGAGTCGTAAGCTATTAACCAATATCCTAGGTTTCGATTTAGGCTAGTAGGCCACGGCCCAGGTTGACCTCTGCTCGTGAATTAACATATCCGTATTCATATATACACTTAATATCATACCAGATGAGGTAAACGAGACCCGCCGTACCAAAGCAGCTACCCAACAGCAAACTAATTTGTAAGCCCGCTAAGAGCAAGTATAATAGAATGATGTAAGCGGACTGCAAGAGTTGTCCCATCAGATTTGTGATGAGTTTGAAAAAGGAGAAGATGAGAGAGAAGAGAAAGGGTTGTTCGTTTATAGCCGGGTGATGCACATATTTCTAGAATTCTTATAAGAGAATAAGGTTGGCAAAATAGTTTAGTCTACATCTATAGCTACACCACTATATGAGTGGGCTTTTAAGGCCCGTTTGGAAGCTACAGGATTTCCAAAAGGCAGAACCTAGAATCTGGCCAGCTTCCAAATGCGCTAGATTTTGCTCCAAATTTTAGAAGCTGGATTCTCAGATTCTCAAAATTCTAGAAGTTGGAGCGGATTAGCTTCTAGCAGCTATTGCATGTCAAAATGACCATTTTGCCCATTATCCTTCTGTAGAAATTACACCAATTTGCCCTTATCTTCCTATAGGACATAATGGACTTCGGCCCCTGCCACGCAAATTTTTTTGAAGACCTCATATACCGCAGTCGTTCCAAGTTCAAATGTCTAGCCAATTTAGACTTCAAGCATGTAGCCTCATCCTATCGGCTAGAATACCAGATTAAGAAACAGGGAACGAGCGGCCATCCAAGAGCAAACTGCCCCCTGTATTTTTGCTTCACGCTCCGTGGCTACGTACAGAGCACCTCACCACCGATGAGGCGCTAGCTCCCCATCACAGCCGTGCCTATCCCCACCCAGGTAGCCGTCCCTAGCCTGGCGGCCGTGCCCCTCCCTGCCCGGGGCGCCATCCCTGGCCAGCCGCCGCCTGTCCTAGCCTAGGTGTCGCAAACCCCATGCGGGGTGTGATGAGGACATCACTAGCATGGGTACGACTATATTAGTACCTTCTTGCCCAAAGGTGAATCAACTCTATATCAAGATTAAATTCGATACATATGAACAATTAATGCTGCAATATGATTTCTGTGCATTCTCATTTTCAGAATTACTTGACTAGATAAAGCCGTGTGTGGAAATTACATGGAAAACATGGAGGACCAAAGAAATTGATTGGGGACCAAGCCCAAGTCTTCCCAATGTTCCCCACCAGGCCACCACGTCACTTTTGGTACAAGGAAAGAAAGAGTCCAAATCCAACATGTTTTGAATGTTGGATTCAAACTGCAGGACAGAGCCAAGTTGTAACGGCTGCCACGACTTCATACAGACTCCGATTGGGGGTTCTTGGACTTCATGGAAAGCTTATAAAGTCTACTTTCATATGGATTTGGACTCATGTCCATATCTTCTTCGAGGCGGCCGCAATCAGTGATTTACTACAAAGACCTTTTCTGTCCACGGTGCTGCGCCACCTGATTTTGGCCCGATGGGGTGTGTATCAAGTGGAGCCCAACAGGGGCGCGTCCTAGGGTTTAAGGACGACCTCCACCACGTCCTGGTCGTCCTCTACCCTCTCAGATACCTCCATAGCCACCACAAACAGATTGGATTTTGTTTTATTGAAAGTTTAGCCATTGCTACTTACTTGTAGACGCATGTGTCGGCTAGACCATCCGTTCTACTCGATTCAGAACCCCACCTTTATGATTTCAGATTGGTTGTTATCTCCATATTTGCAATTGAGTTGCTTGTTCTTTGATTGCTTGTAGGACGAGTGCTCTAGTGGCCGGGTGTTGCGCTCCATAAGATCGCGGCAGCCATTGGAGGTGGTGTATCGGTTGCTAAAGCGTAGCATCCTTAGAAAGCTTTAGTCGGGCCATGAACGTCGTCTCCATCCACCAATCGAGTTATCCATCCACTCTCATCGAAAGATCGGGAATAAATTCTAACAGGTTCACTCGATTGGTGGATGGAGACGACGTTCACGGCCCGACTTCAGCCTTCCAAGGATGTTGCGCCTTAGCAACCGATATACCACCTCCAATGACTGTTGCGATCCTGTGAAGCGCAACACCCGACCACTAGGGCACTCGTCCTGCAAGCAATCGAAGAACAAGTAGAACAAGCAACTCAATTGCAAATATGGAGATAACAACCAATCTAAAATAAAAAAGGTGGGGTTCTGAATCGAGTAGAATGGATGATCTAGCCGACACACGCGTCTATAAGTAAGTAGCAATGGCTAAACTTTCAACAAAACAAAACTCAATCTGTTTGTGGTGGCTATGAAGATATATGAGAGGGTAGAGGACGACCAGGACGTGGTGGAGGTCGTCCTTAAACCATAGGACACGTCCCTGTTGGGCCCCACTTGATACGAACCCCATCGTGCCAAAATCAGGTCACGCAGCACCGTGGACAGAAAATATCTTTGTAGTAAATCAGCGATTGCGCCCGTCTCGAAGATGATATTGACATGAGTCTAGATCTATATGAAAGTAGACTTTATAAGCTTCCCGTGAAGTCCAAGAACCCCCCAATCGGAGTCCGTATGAAGTCGTGGCAGCCATTACAATTTGGTTCTATCCTGTAGTCCGAATCCAACATCCAAAATGTGTTGGATTTGAACTCTTTCTTTCCTTGCACCAAAAGTGAAGTGGTGGCCTGGTGGAGAACAATGGGAAGACTTGGGCTTAGTCCCCAATCAATTTCTTTGGTCCTCCATGTTTTCCATATAATATCACACACGGATTTATCCAGTCAAGTAATTCTGAAAACGAGAATGCATAGAAATCATAGTGTAGCATTAATTGTTCATATGTATCGAATTTGATCTTGATATAGAGTTAATTCACCTTTGGATAAGAATGCACTAATATAATTGTATTCATATTAGTGATGTCCTCATCAGGGTGCCTGAATGCTTGCTCCTTCCTCAGCCACCCCTCAGTCCCCCTTGCGTCCTCTCGCCCAAATATTGTACTATAGATGATGATAAAAAGAAAGCAAGGGCGTTGACTCGTTGGGTGCACCAAAAATCTTAAAATTAGCTAATATAATCCAGCTATCCAAATACCACCATCTAGATTTTATTCTAAATTTAGCTTTTCATAATCCAGCAAAATCTAGCTTCTCCAAAAATCTAAAATCTCATCCAAATGAAACCTTAGAGCAACTCCAATAGATTCTCTAAACATCCTCCTAACTTACTTCATAGAGGTCTCTACGTAGGCCTCTATTATAAGTTAGAATTGACAGCTATTGCTCGGGTCCGATCAAATTTGAAGGCTCCTAAAAAATACAGACACCCCTTGAGCATTTGGAGGGTCTAATTTAGGGGTTTCTGCTGGAGTTGCTCTTAGAGCATCTCCAACAAATTACTCATACCTCACACCCAAACAATACTCTTTCTCCATTACCAATAACTATTTTATGTTTTTGCTAATGGTTGCTGCAGCAAACTACCAAAATCGAATCACCAAAAATAGAATAGAGGGATAAGAGCATCTCCAACAATTTCTCATCTCTCTCACCAATACCAAAGTTTGATGTTCAGTGATTGGATGTGCTCTACCAGATTACTAATCCAATCCCGAATACCTAAAAGTTTATTTTTAATCACCAAAACACACCTCGCTCCACTCTAAATGAAGAGGATTTATCTTTCTACCCTATTTTTGATGATTAAATTTTGCTAGTCTGCTGCAACAACCATTACCAAAAATACAAAATTAGTTATTTGTAATGGAGAGAGAGAGTATATTTTCGGTGTGAGGTACGAGTAATATGTTGAGATGCTCTTATTTTCCTTTGTGTTTTGGTGATTACCGAAAATTTTTAGATATTGGCTATTGGATTGGTAATCTGCTAGAGCATGTTTAATTATTAAAGTATTAATTTTTAAATATTAGGGAGAGAGACGAGTAAATATAGTGTGAAGCCCGCTCTTGCATATATTATTAGCCGAACCCCGCAGCCAATCAGCGTGTGGTATTTGATCGAGCCCTCTCGGCCACTACCCGAGATGCGCCCCCGCACACGTGGATCTCCAACTCCCCACCGCAGCCGCCTGCCCAATCAGTGGCGCCCACGCGTTCTCCGTTCCCTGGACTCCTCTCGGCGGGTGGGGAGAGAGAGAGGGAGAGAGAGATAGAGGCGCGCCGAAGGGGCAAGGCCGCAACGGGAGGAGGGAAGAAGGCAACAACTCAGCACGGGTGGTGGAGGACGATAGGAGAGGACGGCGCAAGACTTCGCCGTGCCGGCGAGTTGGGGTGACTTTTCGACGGCCGGAGATGCGACCGTCGGGACTCGGGGGGAAACGCAATTCGGGCTCGGGTTCGAGGGCGGCACCCGCGACAGCGGCCGCCACCTGAGCAGGATGTTCGACTGGAACGACGAGCAGCAGCAGGTGTCCCTCCCCGTCTCCCCTTCAGTCATAATCTAGGATCTTGCGCTATGCTTGCTCGCGCGTCTGGATCTGCTCCGGCTGTGTGATTCGTCCGTCAGTTCGTGCCCCACGTGCTCAAATTCACTAGGTTTTAGTTTGGATGTGGTTGTTCCGGAAGGGAATTTTGCTATTCTTCCACTTCTCTTAGAGGTCTAAGTTGAGGGTGTTGGAGGAGCAGGAAGTTGCGAGCGGAAGGGTGGAATTGTGGCTGCGTAGTGCTGCTGCAGGGATGCAGTCGAACTCTTCGCTTCTGCTCGCAATCTATTGCCCCTTCACTTTCTGTGCTAACTACATGGTAATAGGACAAATCAGCTTGGTTTACCTCTACTTTTAGTGCTCTGATGCTTTTAAGATTGTTTAGTGCACGGTGCAGTGCTGAAATGTTGGGACTTGTATCTTCTAGACGAAGGAAGCTAAGGGAGTCTTTATAAGTTTCATGGCTCTTAGAGTCTAATTTCTGAATATTGCCTCCATAGTTTGTTTGAAAAGAAATCTGTGTGAACTGAGCTGATAAATGTTTTACAACCTTGCTGCTGAACTGAAATGGAAACTGGATCTAAATCCTAATGAAAATTTTGCTATTTTGCTCTACACGGTTTGGCGCACACTAATAGGTTGGCAATGCTACTCAGCTGTTTTAACTATTTCCATGGAACTTTTAAAATTTTGCTATTTTGCTCTACACATTTTGCTGCTGAATTAAAGATAAGATATATAATAATGAATACACTGTACCTTCAGTGATACTATCTGATATGGTGTTGCTTTGTGCTTTGATTATTGCTCTGAATTTTCTATGGAACTTTTGACTATGAACGATCCACCATTATCATCGTTAAATGCTGACACTCCTTTATGGATTTTTTATATTTCTCCTTGCTGTCACAATTTATTGTTTTGGACATGAACAGATGTCTGGAATCTTGGTTGCATCTAATGTATATTTACTAAAAAAGAAATGCCATTTTTACTACCTCAAACAATTCACTTTGTCCGCTTACACCCTTAAACAAAATTTTGGCACGATTTGCTCCCCCAAAGTATTTGATTTGGTCCAATGTACCCCATAATGAGATTTGCCTTTTTTTTTTCTCCACGTACAACTTGAGGTTTAAATTCAAATTTTTTGAGCATATAGAGAACACTATGCCCTTTATTGGAAGAAATACATTAAGAAATTTTTGTGGTTATTTTCATAGGTCAGGCACGTTTATTAGCAAATTTATCCTAGAGACACAGATATGCTTGAAAAGTTATATGAAACATTAATCTATTTTTCTAACGTACGAAATAGTTTCATAGTCGCCACATAAAATTTTGAAATTAAAACTCAACTTATACCTGGAGAAACAAAAAAGAACAATCTCATTCGGGGGTCTGCACCAACTGAAGTAGTTTTGGGAGATTAAATTGAGCCTAAATTTTTTCCGAGGAGTTCAGCGGACTAAATGGATTGCTCTGGTAGTAAAATGGACTTTCCCTATTAAAAGAAGGGAATTACAATTCCACCTAGGTATTTTTCATGGAAAATCTCCCTCTAGTTCTTTTCTGGCTAGTCTGAATATTCAGAATGATGTTGTTCACCAAGAATTGAGTACATGCATTCTAGGATGGCTACTTCTTTTGATGGAGGAGTGTTTTGATTTTAGAGAGGATTTCAGTTATATGTCTATTTTTCAATTTGATTTTGTAATATAATATATCTAAATTATGTGATCTAGCAAATTGGAATATTGGATGACTGGCGCACTGGTTAGTCTTCCAGAAGATGAATTTAGATTATTTAAATTTGTTTTGTCTTGTATTGTTGGAGCTTTGAGCACTGGGTATTTCCATTTTTTTCATTGTTTTATTCCCTTCGAAATGCAGGTAGGGGATGCAATATGGGCTGAGTTCAATGAGAGTGAAGACCATATTGTGCCTTACCCTAAAGGTGCAGAAGATAGTACGTTAGTTAGTGTTGGAGATCACAAGAACAATGATGAAGAGACAGTGAGTATTGTGGGCATTACTGAACATTCTGAAGGTGGTCAAACTGAACTTCAAGGGATGGAAAAGCAGTATGCAAATCAGACAAGTGCACATTTTTCAGCTACACGACTTGACATGGAATCCTGGCCTGACCTACCTTCTCTGAATCCTGCGCTCGATAGAAACTATAGCGATGATAACATAGCATCCACATATCTGGATTTCAGTGCTGAGCCCAGTATACAGAAAGTGACAGGAAATACTACAGGTTCGCTTCTTCTTTCAGCATTCTGCATTGCCAATGTTTATTATGTTCCTGCTTTAATTTGGAAACTTCTGGTCCAATAGTTACATCGGTGCCTGAAAAAAATCATGCATTTATGAAAAAGAAGAAAATTACATCACTTTTCTTAATCTGTGTACAGTGCAGCTGGATGGTGAACCTGAAATGTTTGGTAATGATCACGAAGAGAAGAGTAGCACCTTCCTTGATTGCGACTGGGGTAATATTGGTGACTTCGATGATTTTGACCATCTATTTAGGTATGATTGGAAACTCATTACTTCTTACTCAACCCATGAGTTGATTTTGCAGTCATTGACTCTTTTCATGACTGGATTGTACTATCAACTTCGTAATCTTATCAGGTGATTTTTTTTTTGCAGCCATAGTGACTCCATATTCTGTAATGAGATGGTTGCCAACGACAGTGATTTTTTTTCTGCATCTTCGGAATTGATGGATAATACTGTGCAATCAATCCCGATTCCAGTATGTAAATGTAGTTCTTAGTGTGCTGGAAAATTGCATGTTTTTCTGTTCCACATTCTTCTCACTGCAATTTGCTCCTGTTTGTTTAGCAAGTACCATTGAATAAACAACCATCATCTGATCATGGGCCTTCTTTGCTTCTGACTAATAAAATTTCCGGTGGCATTACCAAACAAGAAAACAAGGTACACAAATAAATGCATATACATATGTTCCTATGTTTAGCAATTATTTCTTGGCTACTCTTGTTATCCACTTTTGGCAGGTAGCAGATGCTAATGCTAAATCTGGAGAGCAAGTTGAGAGCAAAAATCATCTGACTTGCAAATATTCTGGAAAACCAAACCAGTTCTCGCAGGAGGTAGAAGCCATATGGTGTACCCTGTTAAACTTTTTATGGACGAAATCACTTCAGAGCTTTTATATCAAACTGAAGTACTAACTAATATGCTGAAGTTTCTTATTTGGATTGATATCATGAGAAAAAATGGCATTTTTCACTTAGGGCAATGGATGTTAAAGATATAGCTGGTTTCCAATTGCTGTGTCGATCTGTATTCTGTTTACAAACTGATTTTGACATAACTTATGATTTTTTGTGGCAATCTTGTTGTAACAATGTGATATGTCATATTTTTAAGCCTAAGGTTGCTCCAATTATTGCTCTGAAATCCGTAATAGAAGTTTTTGGTGCTTTCGAGTGCATTAAGCACAAAGTAGAGTTTTTGTTAGGAAAAATCGGCTCAATATATGCCCAGTCAATCTCTTCGTGAAAGCTATTTTTGGAGCCTCTGATTAATCTGCTTAACTCAATTGGTACTTTCTTGCATCTGATTTGAGGGGGTGAGTTTTCTTTAATTCAATGTGAATTAACCACTCAATGTAGGGAGATATGCAGAAGAGACCAGTGAGGTCACGCAGAAAACAGGAGGAAAGAGGCAAAAGTAAAATATCCAGCGATACAAGTGGCTTCTTCCAGAGCAAAGTACAGAATGCATCAGCCAATTTGCAAGCTCCTATGCAACCTGTCCAGACTCCTCAATATGCACTGTTCCAGGATAGCAAGAACATGGGGCCAGTACAGCATTCTAATCAGTTTATTTTTCCTGGATATGGGTATCCAGCATATCCGTTTCCTACCATTCGATTAGTGTCAAATGTTCAAGCTGAAGACCATCAGACAAAATCACCTGCCACAAGCTACCAAACTTCAGCAGATTCTCCGAAACATGCAAGTTCCAAAGAAAAGTGCCAAGACATACCATCAAGGCCACTGAGGATGACACCACAAGAAAAGATCGAAAAGCTTAGGCGCAGGCAGCAAATGCAAGCACTGATAGCTATTCAGCAACAACAGCAACAATTTGGTCAAGAGGGTTCTGGCAGTGACACAATTGTACCTCAAACATACTCCACAAGGAACAAAAATCCAGATTCTTTAGGGAGCTCAATTGTCATAGATGGAAACACAAATAAGGTCTTTTCGCCTGAGATGATGCCAACTAGCCATGACGAGGTTCACAGAAGTTCTGCAATTTCAGATGATCCCTATATAGAGGAAAAAATATATTATCAACTTCAAGATGCTCTTGGCAAGGCAATTTGTTCTTCCCTTTCAATTTTATTGACGCTTCATATGTCTACTGAAAGCATTATTTAGTTGCTTAAGATGTTTACCAGAAAACAAATTAACTTCAACTTTTTTTACCTTTCTCACACAGTTGGATACCAAAACTCGACTATGCATTCGAGATAGTTTGCTTCGCTTGGCCCATAGTGCCACAGAGAGGCAAATTGCCGTTGACAGGAGTAGCACTAACAAGACTACTAAAGATGAAGATGAAGCTTCAGAACATGACACATCTACTAGGACAACAAGGTAGATTACTTCACTGGAACATGGGTTTGTTGACGTGTTCTCGTATTAGTTTTTTAATGCTATTTGATAACAGGTATTATGCAATTTAAAATCACCTAAAATGACCTCATATCATGTCCTTTTTACCATCTATACCACATCTGAGCAGCAACACGTTTTATGTACACTTGTTAGGTACTAGTAGTTTGTAGTCCATTATTTTAATCATGGAAAGCTTTTAATGACTCGGTCCATCTTTTGCATGATCTCAGATCTCCAACTAAGGAAGCAGAAACAACCACAAATCCAATTGACCGAATAGTAGCCCATTTGCTGTTTCATAGACATTGCTCTAAGGTTGCAACAGCAACAAAAGAAGATATACCCTCAACTCGCTTGACACTTGAACCTGGTGAGTTATCCTTATGTGGCTTAAATAGTAGGTTACATACATGCTTGCACAATGAACAAGTGTAATCCTTCAGCAAATTTAATAATGTGCAGAGTCAAAGGTACCCTTAACTCCTACTGTGCCATCAGAAGATCAATGAAACGAACAAGAAATGGTGTTGCAGCCGCCACAATAATGCGAGATGTGCTATAATATAAGATTTACTCAAATTTAATTAATATTAGGATTCCTTGTTTGCGTTTGGTGAGCCTATGAATATAAAAGCCATCTTCTAATGAGCAAGCAGATGCTGATCAATGAACTGTTCAACGTCAACTTGATAGTAAATCAGTGGTGGTGGTGACAGCAGTATGCTGATCACCTGGAACTCTGTATATCATTACTTCGTGTACTATGTAACCGTTTCACCATTGTAGCATCTTTTTTCGCTTCCAGCAAGAACATCTACCTTAGACTGGATAGGGACCTGTGGTTGTGTGTTGAGCCCTAAAATGAGGAACCTTGGCTCTGCCGCTCTGGACATCCTTTGGTTTGACTCAACGTCTTCTCCCGTTTGCCTTTTTTTTTCTCTGTAGGGCAACCGTCCCATGTTTTCAGCTAGCTTTTTCCTGGGAAAATGTTGTTGGCACATACAAGTCTTTAGAGCAGCTCCCAGGAGCCTAGGTATAATTCTAGCTAAATTTAGAGTTTTAGAGGACTGTAAACAAATAGAAACCTTCCTAACCAGTGTGGTAAACCAACGGACTCTCTAAATCTTGATTATCTATATTCAAATCTTGACTATCCGCGACGCCGGCCTGGTGCCTCCGCGAGGTCTCCACCGTGCGCCGCCTCCGCCACCCCAACGTGCTTCGCCTCCATGAGGTGCTCACCACGCGCTCTAAGGTGTACCTCATCATGGAGCTGGCTGGCCCTAGCCGGGACCTCCTGTCCCGGCTTGCCTCCCTGCCTGTGTAGGCCGCGCGCCGCGTGTTCCTACAACTGGTGTCGGCGGTTATCTACAGCTGCGAATACATGGTCCCACGGTGGGTGCAGGAGCCGGCGCGCCAAGGGATGGGGAGGAGCAGCGGCGTGACAACCACACACAGGGAGGGGCCACCACCCGCGCCTCCTCAGCCGCAGAGGAGTAGCAGCGGGGACGAGCCGTGTCGGCAGGTAGGGGTGGTAGGGAGGGGTGGATGCCCGCGCCTCCTTGGTCTCTGGCGGGGTCGGCTAGCGTGCCTCCGCCGCCGCGCGTTGGCTGGGATGGCTAGCCGGGTGCTGCTCCACCGCCGCACGCGGGCTGGAAGGAGCGGCCGCGAGCGGCGGGCGGGCTGGCGGGGAGGGGGTGGCGACATGCGGCGGATCGACGGTGTGGCAGTACCAACCTGAATTATACCGGCTCAAGTACGCGAGTCCATTCCTGAGGGCTCCAACGTGCTTCAAACGGTATAATCTCTTGGCCTGTCGGGTAATGTCCCGATAAACCACCGAATACAGGATCAAATTAGGTTACTTTACACGAAGGTGAGTCCAGAGATACAGTCACCATCATATTTTACATCACAGGAAATTACATTACAAGAGTTTCCAAAAGTAGTACAATGTTCCAAATTAGAAAAGTTATTACAAACTGTTAAAGTCATGGTTTTTGGCAGCGGAAAACATACGCGACGATTTACACACGTCATCAAGACGGATGTCATGCTAAGCCCGGGCACGACATCACTCGGTATCATCAGGGTTGGCCGGGGACGGATCCCACTCCACGGATCAACCATCAGGCAGAGCATAGGGCCATGGCATGGTAAGAGTAGGTTCCTCAAAGACATTACCTGAAAAATATATAAGTAGCAAGGCTGAGTATACTAATACTCAGTAAGGCTTACCCGGAATTGATCTTGCATAAAAGGACTTGTACTTTTATAAAATTACATAAATACCCTTATTTCCACAACTTTACCCAAAATTTTTTCACACTTCAACACATACATTTCAAATGTAACTTTCGGATAAATATATATTTTTTTACAGGGGATAGAGTAAGAAAAATATGTTTGCAAAACCACCTTCACTTATTTTGAAGTTACCTCCTATCCAATTACATTTTGCAAAAACAACCTTAGTTTTTCCATAATTACAAAAATACCCTTTTTACTTGCACTTTAAATTTTCAAAAGCTTCACACAAACACACACAAGCTTTACACTAACAAGCACATACTTCTCACCAACAAATTATGCGCCTAGTTTACAGGTACTTGACTGTCACAGACGGGGACGGGGTTGCTGCCTGGGTAGGGATGGAGCACAGGGGCGGGAAGGGCACGCGGGAGGAGGAATGTGGCAGAACCAACCTGAATTATACCGGCTCAAGTACGTGAGTCCATTCCTGAGGGCTCCAACGTGCTTCAAACGGTATAATCCCTTGGCCTGTCGGGTAACGTCCCGATAAACCACCGAATACAAGATCAATAAGGTTATCTCACACGAAGGTGAGTCCAGAGATACAGTCACCATCATATTTTACATCACAGAGAATTACGTTACAAGAGTTTCCAACATTAGTGCAAAGTTTCAAATTTAGAGAAAACATTACAAACTGTTAAAGTTATGTTTTTTAGCAGCGGAAAACATACGCGACAATTCACAACACGCCGTCAAGATGGATGTCATGCTAAGCCCAGGCACGACATCACTCGGTATCATCAGTGTTGGCCGGGGACGGATCCCATTCCACGGACCAATCTTCTGGAAGAGCACAGGGCCAAGGCAGGGGAAGAGTAGGGTCTTCAAAGACATTACCTGAAAAACAAGTAACTAGCAAGACTGAGTATACTAATACTCAGCAAGGCTTACCCGGGTTTGGTTATACTTTAGCCCGTAACTAGACTCATGAAGGCATTGTAGAGGCTTTGGGTTTATTTTCAGTTGAAAAGCAACAGAGAGTATAACTTACCTTCAAGTTTTAGCTTTCAGATTCTAGTTTGATTAGCCATTCTAGGTAAGCACCTATACTAAACAAGCAAGATAGAGATTATCATCCATCAAAATTATTCCATCGATAATTATACTTTTTACTCGATGTGGCAGAAGGAATAAGCAGTCTCAATCCTCGTGAGAGGCGGACGATCCGAATCGAATTTAACCTTGCAAGGTAGACCTAACTCACATGCTCGGAATACCAACAGGGCGTTCCAAGCAACCGTTTCCCTCATATTCCGGGTTATGGATCAGGGCCACCACAAGCGACTGCAGGACCGTACGTACATCACTCGTGCAGGACATACGTCTGTAGCGCGACTACAAAAACCGTATTCCTGTCTGCCATGCAGAACGTACTCTCACACGTCGGTGCGTGTAAACATAAAATAAAAGTCGAGTGGTGGAGACAAGTCCATTTGCCGGGCCATTCGGGTACTAGGCTTACCGCTTACCATATTTCGCGGCATGTGGCTAGTACTTTCAAAAGCTTAGCCACCACTACCACACGCTGCGACCTTATCCACTTTTAACAAAACAGACAGGGTAAACCTTCAGGTCATGATACAACACATGACCCTGTCCATTATCCTTATAGTGATTGCAGAATTGTAAACAAGCAACTCCTATATTGCGCGAGTGACAGGAAATCACCCGACTTTTACCGGTTCTATTTAGCAGAGCATCTAAGCGATAAGGACTCGGGTTCAATACATTGGTTCCTAAGATTCATGCATCTAGGGTTTCATTACAACTCCTAGACTTAATGCAAGATATAATATAAATAGACATAGATTGCAGTGTAAATAAAGTAATGGGATATGTCTGGGGCTTGCCTTTACTGGTGGGACTGAAGTCAGTAAAGTTAAGATCTTCCGAACTTTGGTTCGGGGGTTCAAATAATCCCTTGATGATGTTCACTTGGTCTTCAGGAACATCCTCCGCAGACTTCTGGGAGATCTCGTAGTTTCTGTTTGCAGAAGTAGACGTATCTACATGCAATGCAACATTACAGTCAAGTGTGCACACAAAACTATTTTACTTCACAACAAAGTTGCAATTAAACACTCATTTAACATATTACTTACATAACAACCAAAAGGATCTGAAACTATACTTAGGTAGAGCTTTAGGTGGACAACTAATTAGAATCAGCTACTTGTTGAGGGTTACAACAGACCTGATTGGAAACAACGAGGGTTTAGCTGATTGATGAGTGCATCGGGTTTCTAGACGATCGATGAAAACATCGATTACATCAGTAGATGGGTGATTCCTAAAGCAGTTGTCTTAACTGAGATGTGCTTAAGTGTTATTCTAGGTAACTAGGTGTGGTTGTATCGGCTCGATTACGTCAACACAACAATTGAGTGACGTATAGCCGATTGGAGTGTGGTTAAGGGTATGTGACCGATAAGTATAAAGCCGACCTCTCAGTCGATAAATCGACTGATAGAAGTGTGTGGATAAGGATGGGAAAACTAAGGTTTGATCGGCCATATTAGATTGTTATGGAAGATAGCTAAAATCGGCTTGGATCGGCCGATAACAAGAATTTTAGAATCGTGTGTGTTTCTCCGATACATCGACTCTGTGCAGTCGATGTAGGACAGAACAAAAGAACTGTATCGGCAGTAGCCGATACTAGAAAGGTAACCACCGTATCAACTAACCAGCCGATGGTAGAAGCATCGACTGACAGGTGTTACACAGAAACACCATAGACTCAAAGGAAACGGATGCTTAGCGGATGAGCTGATAGCCGATACTGAAGCACAGCTGCCGAGATGTATTAGCTGAGCAGCGGATACACACGAACTAACAGGGATCCTTATACGAAAAGGGTCTTAAAGAGATTGCAATCAAGACGAGAACAATGTCTTGATGGTAGGGATATGAGCATTCATGAAAAAGGATTAACTAAATATCACACATCTCTATTTAAGACATACATGTTATGGCTTACTTTCCAGCTATAACACAAGCATACAATATAAAGCACAAAAAAAACATTCATTCCCTAACATTTGACCTAGACCACACATCAAAGACTTTCACTCAAGATTACAACATAAAACTTGTAGGGTTTGACTTACCAAACTGATTTTACATTTTTATGAACTTCCTACGAAAATCTATGAAATGTAGAAGTTCACTGATTTGAAATAAAGAATGCTTTGGAAATTTTACAAAGAACACTCTAGAACTTTCTAAATTAAAGCAATTAAGTCCCTGGTCGGGGAAAAACAGAGAACAATAAGATAACGACGATATTCCGGCAAAGGAATCGCCAGCATTAGAAAGATTTAGTGAATCAGGCCAAACCTTGGGGTAATTTCGAATGTGGAGGAAGAATGGGCGGAAAGTGAATTCCCGCAATGAACAGAATCGACGATAAGATGAGCTCGACGATGACGAGATTCCGTGGTTGACGAAAAAGCTTGCCGGGAAGAGTTGTCGTGGGTGGAAGATGGCCAAAGGAGTAGTCTTTGTGGTGACTCGTGGTGATAGCGGTTGAGCGATCCACGAGGGTAGGAACTGCTGAACGTCGTGGACCCCAGGGACGAGATGATGGAGCCGAATGGGTTCGCTATATCGACTTCTCCGCGAACCCTAGGGTTTTCCTACTCACGGTTGAACTTCCTCTTCCCACGCAAGAAGAAACCCTCCTTGACCTGACTGCTCCGGTGCGTGTACTGTCGGCATACTTGCGCACCCATTCGCAAGGCCGCCGCTCCCATTTTGCTTCCACACCATCGGCCTCCAACTTGCTTGCGCGTGGTCTGTTGTTCTGCATACGCACGCGCCTGCAGAAACGAGCTGAGTTGGCCACCGGTAGAACACTCTCGCTTACATCCGCGGACATGCTAGTTCAAATCCGCTCGAACCTTCGCCTTCGCTTCGCCGCCTTTCCTCCGGCTCGCCTTGCCATAACTGCCCCTCCGCCTCCTCAAGGATGAAGGGAGCTCGCCGTGCGTGGCTCCTCTGAGTTCATCGCATCTGGTCGCCACCTCCACATATCATCGCTCTGCACGTCGTCGCCCTGCGTGGTTATTCTTCTTCCTCCTGTTGTCGGGCCCGCACTCGCCTCGGCCTAGCCGCGTCGCAGATCCCTTCGCGACCGTCCTTGCCAAGGTACTGCCGTGCGTGACCTTGTTGCTCCTCGTGCGAGTCGGTCCCGAACCGCCACGCTTCACCTCCGTCCGCGCACGCCCGAACCGCGCGCGCCTCAGTTCCATGTCTGCCGCGCCACCACGTGCATGCGCCACTCACTCCAGCGCCTACCGCGCGTGCCAAGCTCGCGCGCCCATGCTTCTACTCCGGCCGCCCAGCGTTCGCACGCTCCTGCTGCCGACTGAGCCAGCGCCTCCTGGGCTTGCACGTCCGCGTCGCGAACCACTCGCGCGCCTGCCTGTTCGGCCTCCGCTCCACCTGCGCGCGCTCGCCCGCGCCACTGCCACACCCTCGCTGGCTCCCTGTGTCCGCGCCCCAGCCGAGCCGCCGCACATAGCACTTGCTCATGCACTCCTTCGCGTCGCGCACGCCTACTGCCTCACCCGCGCGCCACCGGCCTGCCTCCGCTCGCCCCAACACCCGCGTGCCTGGCCCTGCGCCAGCCGCGGCCTGCGCTTCCTCCTCCCGCTCGCGCTACCTCCTGGGCCGCGTTCGCGCCCCGCCTGCCACACCGTGCGCCGCTCGGCCCGCCTGCTCCCGCGCACTGCCTGGCCGCGCCACTCCGTCCGCCTGCCGCGCGCTTGGGCCCGCTCGCCCGCGCGCCGAGCCACCGCCTGGGCGCCGCCCCGCCAGCGCTGCGTCGCCCTCGCACCGAGCCGCTCGCTCCTGGGCCCGCCAGCCGCGCGCGCGCTCGCGCCCGCCGAGCCGCCGCCCTGCGCCTGCCACGCGCTGCCAGCCGCCCGCACGGCGCCACCTGCCGCGAGCTGCCGCGCCACCAGCTCGCGCGCGCGCCTGGGCCGCCTAGCGCAGCGCCTCCGCTCGCTCTGGCGCTGCCGCCTGACTCAGTGCCGTGTGGAGAAGAGAAAAAGAGGCAGGGAAAAGGAGCACTGTGTGGTGGAGAAAGAAGAGAGGAGACGCCAGGGAATAGATAATGCAGAGGGAGAAGAAAATCAGAGAAGAAAGGGAATTAGAACTTCCCAAGGACTTAAGCGCAAAATCAGAAAATTGCAGGGACTTGTTTGTAAAGCAAATTTTCCCATTGATTTAAAACCCAAATGAAGAAATGCCCAAAACGAAAGTTGGAGAGTTTTTGAAACTCTACAACATTGCTTTAGGGCTCAAATTCAAAAACTCAAAACTTATATTTTTACACGTGAATTTTTGAACAAAAGTCGGATTTGAATTGCTTTCGTCCTAAAGAGCGTAACTTTATAAAATTCAGGACCTAAATGCAAGCATTTATGACACGTCATAATGATGGGATAGACTCGTCATAATGGTTAGATAGACATGTCATGATGACTTGTACTTTTACATTTTAGTCCTGAGTAAATTTTGAAAGTTACTTTTGTAAATCAAACATTTGCATAAAAGGACTTGTACTTTTATAAAATCACATAAATACCCTTATTTTTACCACTTTACCCAAAATTTTTTACATATTTCAACACACGCATTTTCCATTGCAACTTTTGTGTAAATATATATATTTTTACAAAACATAAGGTAAGAAAAACATATTTGCAGAACCACCCTTTACTTATTTCAAAATTACCTTAATCCAAATACATTTGCAAAAACAACCCTAGGTTTTTCTATAATTACAAAAATACCCCTTCTTTACTTGCACTTTAAATTTTTCAAAAGCTTCACATAAACACACATAAGCTTTATACAAACAAACACATATTTCACACTAACAAAATATTTGCCTAGCATTATAAGTACACGAACTGTCACAAGGAAGTGTCGTGGGAAAGAGGAGCGCGCGCGAGGAGGGAGATTGTGAGTCGGAGCCACTCGGCAAAGATGCCTAGCAGAGGGGATGGGATGCCAAACCAGATAGAGAAGAGAGGAAGAAGTAGAGCCTGTTGGATTGCTTTTTTTCTAGTATTTTTTCCATTTTTACATATTCGAATGGATTTAGCTAGGCTCTTGGAGTTGCTGCTAGCCTCTTGGAGTTGCTATTAGAGTAGTGTGAAAAAAGGGAATGATTTTTCGAAGGACAACGGGTCATCATTATTCTTAGTGCTGGATAGTTGTGGCGTTCCTTGGTTAGCCGTCCAACCAACATGCAAAAGAGTTTATTTTGGTTTTCGCTATCAATCATCTTGATACATGTAAGAATCGTCCAATTTGTACCGGCTTAAAGCAAATCGCCGTATCATTAACATTAACATTAATATGAGAGCTAGCATATAATGCTCGATATGATAACAAAAGCATGATAAACAATAGTATCTTTGCCCACAAACGCTATTGTGGCAAAAAGTCTACAAAACCGCGCCACGATCGGCGGCATAAAAGTGACCAAACACAAGCTCGGTGGCATAAAAGTGACCAAACACAAGCTCCAGCTCATCTACAACTTAGGACTGAAGCAATATAAGAACAGAAGGTTTTGGCAAATCTTATGCGAATTAAATAACTAAGGATCTTGCCATGAGGGTACATCAGGAATAAAGCTTTAGAGTTAAATTGGTTTTTGCATAAGCATAAGCTCTCTAATCCAAGTACTAGCTTACTAAGAAATTAATTAATTTTATCCGACCCACAACACAATTTTAGTTGATTAAGAGTAGAATAAGTAATTGAAGCATAAGTAAAGTAACTATAGGCAAGCATACATCTATAACTCTGTGAAGAATCTATGGGAATTAAGCTTGCTCATAACCGAGAGCGTGGCAATTCAAATTGATTTATTAACCTTGCAAGGGTGTACTTGTGATTTATCCAATCGGACAAAGTTGGATAAGAGGGTGCTCGCATCATCTTTTTCCAATAAACCTCAACCATTGAGAATACGCCTAACTTGCATAGAGCGACCTAGATCCACTGGGGACACCCCTAGGCCTCTTTACAAAGCTCCAAAAGGCCACATATCTAGGATTGTGCCTCAACGATCTAAACAAAGGTGGTAAGGTGGTAATCAACTCCTCCATACTATGATTGTATATGTGGTAACACAAAAATATTGCACCAAAGCAACGTCATCCACAGACAGGTCTTAAACGGTTCAAGCGGACTATACCTCCAAAACTCTGTTCTCTAGGCCCTACCATTCCGTCTAAACCACAAATCTATTTCACCAACCATTAACCAAATCTCCGGTGACAAGTGCAACCATAGGCAACCAAAGTGATTGTGAACCTATCCAACCCTTTCCTTTCAAGTTGTGAAACTAAAGCTAAGCATGGCTAAGAAATTAGTTAAATTAAGTAATTGACCTCATTACTCAAGTGACAAGGAATGGATATTCAAATCAAGGAAGGTAAATGCATAAAGATAGGTAAACAAAAATATGATAAATAAAGTAAATACATAACTCACAAGTACCCAAGTGACAGTTATACCAATAGTTCAATTTTTGCGGGTAGAGGGAAAATGCATAGCTGCTTGCCTTGGTTCTCTTCCGGCTCAACATCGGCCTCGGTCTCGATGGACTTGGTGCCTCAATGAGCTCACTCTCTGGCATCTTGGTCACTAGAATGCATGAATGTATGCATGCATTAGAATGATGCCATGGATGTGAATGTCATGATATGCATGGAAAATAAATGGCACAGTGTCAGACTCTGGACCACGGGACTACGCACATGGCATAGAATAATCTAGAATAAGGGATGGGGCATGTCCCGTACCTTATATCTGTTGTAAAGTACTCGGATACGAGTAGGACTAGTCCGGTACAGAATTAAACTACCTGAGTAGTACTCGGGTAGGACTCCTACGCTAGTATCAGGCTAGGATTCCATGTAACCCTGTCCCCTAGAGTATATAAGGGCGGGCAGGGACCCCCTCAAAGCATAACCAATCCAAAGCAATACAAACCACCACACAGGATCTAGGGTATTACGCACATCATGACCCGAACATGTCTATACATTGTGTTGCTTGCACCTTTGAGTTTCTGATTTTGGTGACACCTTATCTACAATCTACCACCTCGAGTGTATCCCTCGATGGGCTCGACGGTAAAACACTGACAGCTGGCGCGCCAGGTAGGGGTGCTCATCGAAGATCCACCGGTGAACTTGATGGCATCATTCAGCTTCACCAGCGTCGTGCTCAACGAGGGCCCGCGTTCACCTTCAGTTCCTAGGTTTGCATCGCTAATGGCTCGGGTGGTTTCAATAGCCACCTCGCCAACCCCAGGAGGCCAAAGGTGCCTGCAGCAACACGATGCAGCAATCTCGATGAGTTCGTCAACAACCTCGACGAGATGCTGCTCCCTAACCTAGCTAGGGAGATTGAGGAACATTTTGTTTTTGATGTGACTTCAACTCGTGCTGCACCAGGTGTCCTCGGATCGAACTCGATCCGATCTGAGGAGCAGCGTACCTGATTCCCCTTCGGGCTACACTTCGCGGCCATTGTCCACCAGGAGGCCATGCGAGTTGAGCCCCTCTCCGCATTGGAGGAGGACTTGGATCGCCTACTCAAGATTGGAGAAGGGGAAGCCACCGCATGTTGGGAGACTCCTATCTTCGACGACTATGACTCGGACTCTGATGACGGCGCTGAGCCCTTCATGGGTGGTCATCAGGGCCTGATGATCACTTCAACACCACATGGCCGATTCGTGTACTGGAAGGGCATGAAACCCTCCGAGCTACTCGAAGACACCTCCCACCTCATGGCTCCCCTCGATACATTGCCTTTCTAGGAAGGCAGACCTCTCTCACAAATCTGCGAAGAAGGCACTGTGCTGGTCGATTACAAGTCCGACGAGCAGACCTCACACCGCCATGTGTTCATGGCGGAAGAGGGCGAGGGCAACCAGTATGCCAATGAACTACTCAAGCAGATCTCCGAGGATGCCAGTGCCGAGGACAAAACCTAGTGTGCCACTCGCAGATTGAAGAACCAGAGGCCTGCCGAACACAGAAGGAACGCTGCAGACTGCCAACGCTAGATACAACGCGATCTCACTGCTGAGTTTGCAGAAGCTGGAGAAGAAGGCTTTCGCACACCAATCACCAACATCGCTTCAGTCGCTGCCCTACTCACAAACAGTCAAGACCCTACTGCATAAAAAGCTCTCTTGCTTACTCAGAAGGCCTGGCTTCAACTCGATCGCCAGAATAGCTCCATCGGTGCACACGGAGCAGATTGGCAATTGTCAGCCTAAAGGAAGTTGAACTACTGGAGGACGGCCATGACGACCGGCTGGAGGGAACAATAGAGGCAATGATGCCACCGAAGGCAGCCGCACTGCTGGTAGGAGACCAAGACAACCTGCGAAATCAAGATCTAGAACCTCCACAAGGTGCGACTAGTCGCAACAACTGTCAACAACTCGAGAATGACCCCATAGGAGATCTTCATCACTACATCAACAAGGGGCATGACGCACGCAGCATCATGAACGCTAGACATGAGGAGTGCGCCGCAGCCGAAGGGTACCGTGCCCTAGACGATACTGATCGCTTCTCAGCATTCACGTGACGTTTTAGCTTGGCATCGTACCCAGACAGTTTCAAACTAGTCGGCATCACCAAATATGATGGCAAGCAAGCTCCTCAGCAGTAGATTAGGTGCTACTCCACGACCATATGTCTCGAGCGGCTCCAACACCACCAAAGTCGTCTACTTCCCGATGGCACTGGAGCCCACTCCACTCACGTGGCTGGAGAGCCTGAGACCCGACTCCATCGACTCCTGGGAGGACCTGAACGGATCTTCATCGACAACTTCCAGGGATTAATCACTCGAGCATGTACTCGTCATGACTTGTCCCAGTGCAAACAGGAACATGGTGAGGCCTTGCACAAGTACACCTGCCGCTTCTTTGAGACGCGCGCCACCATCCCTAACATCTCTGAAGAGGATGTCATCAACTGCTTCCGCAAAGGCATCAGCGATGAACTCCTCTATAGGGAATTTGGCCGCAACCGCCCCAAGACCTTCATAGGACGCCGCGACATGATGCAGCAATGGGCGGACCAAGAGGAGCAGGAGCGCGACCGCTTCCCAAAGCACGACGGTGACTACTACAGCAACAATGGCAAGCAGGGCAACAATGACTGGAACGTCAAGAGCTAGTGGGACTACTCGGGATCTTCACGGAAGCACAAGCCAGATGATCTCGTTGTGCCTGTCAACCGTCCCCCGCGTGGCAAGAAGTCGGGAAACACACAAAAGAAGTTCAAACAACTCCTGCACAAGCAGTGCCCATGGCACCCGAAGGGTAAGCATTCGGCGTGGGAGTGCTTCAACCTCCGCAAGTCCCTCAAGGCTCCGATGCTCGAAGAAAACCAGAAGAAGAAGGTCAAGGACAAGGCAGATGATGACCAAGAGGACAAGTCGGGAGGCAGCAACTTCCAGGATGCCTCGAAGATCATCAACATCATATTCGGCGGCGACTCTCAGCTTCCCCTCCAAGCGCACTCAAAAGCTCACGCTCCATGAGATCATGTCCATAGAGCTGGCGGTATCACGACCCTACAGTGGTTGTGGACCCATATCGTTCTCTAGGGATGATCAGTGGACCAGTTTCTCTAAGCTAGGAAACTTCCCGCTCGTGCTGGATCTAGTGGTGGCCAACGTCAGGCTTACTAGGGTGCTCATCGACATTGGAAGCGGGCTCAACCTGCTATTCGTGAGTAACTTGAAGAAGATGGGGCTCGACATCACCGATATGCTCACCCCAAGCAAGGCTCCCTTCTACGGCATCGTATTAGGGAACTCAGCTACACCACTCAGGATGGTGACACTACCAGTCACCTTGGCACGCGGGAGAACTATCGGGCCGAGTACATCAAGTTCGACGTGGCAAACTTTGAGTCCTCATATCATGCCATCCTCAGAAGACCAGCTTTGGCCAAATTCATAGTCATTCCACACTATGTCTACCTACTTCTCAAGATGCCAGGAAAGCACGGTGTGTTAACTTTTCGAGGTGACTTGAAGAAGTTGTACGACTGCGGCCAGGAGGCAATCGAGTATGCCTCAACTACACGCGTGCTAGATTCTTCAAGAGAAGCACTCGCAGCCGCGCAACAACTCTCATAGTCTGGCACGAAGATCCCAACCAAGAAGTCGAGTCAGTCCAAGGTGCAGACCACCGGGGACGTCAGCGTAAAATCCATCCAGCTGCAGGAGGGCGACACGACCAAGACAACCCTGATAGGTGCAGGGCTGGGCAACAAATAAGAAACAAACGGACATGCCTGGTGTGCCCAAGGAGCTGATCGAGCACTCCCTAAATGTTGAGACCAAGGCTACATCAAAGAAGCAGCGGCTACGGAGGTTTGCTCCGGACAAGCAAGAAGCAATCAAGAAGGAAATAGAAAAAATACTCACGGCTGGTTTCATCAAAGAGGTGTTCCACCCAGAGTGGTTAGCTAATCCTGTACTTGTAAAGAAAAAGAATAATAATGAATGGAGGATGTGTGTTGATTGTACCGATCTCAACAAGCACTACCTGAAGGTCCCCTTCAGGCTACCGCGCATTGACCAAGTCATCGAGTCCACAGCCGGCTGAGTACTACTCTGCTTCCTTGATTGCTACTCGGGCTACCACCAGATTGCCCTCAAGGAAGGAGACCAAATCAAGGCTACGTTCATCACCCCATATGGTGCCTATGCTTATAAAACCATGTCCTTTGGATTGAAGAATGCAGGCGCTACGTACCAACACCTGATGCAACTCTACTTTGCGGACCAACTACACCACAATGTTGAGGCATATGTGGATGACGTGGTGATCAAGACCAGAAATCACGATGACTTCATTGCAGATCTCGAGGAAACCTTCAACAGCCTATGCAAGTTTTGGTGGAAGCTCAACCCAACCAAGCGCGTCTTTGGCGTACCGTCCCGGAAACTACTCGGGTTCATCATTAGTCACCGAGGAATTGAAGCTAATCCGGACAAGATCACTGCCATCATTGACATGGAGGCACCAGCCACAGTCAAAGATGTCTAGAAGCTCACAGGGTGCATGGTGGCCCTGAACAGATTTATCTCGAAGCTTGGCAAACGGGGACTACCTTTCTTCAAGCTCCTCAAGCGGCAAGACAAGTTCCAATGGATAGAGGAAGCCGAACAAGCACTATAGGGCCTCAAGCTACATTTGTAGTCACCTCCAATCCTCACGGCCCCATTGCCCTGCGAGAACTTACTGCTCTACATTGCCGCGACTACTCATGTCATCAGTATAGCCATTGTGGTGGAGCGACAGGAGGAAGGCCATGTATTCCCAATACAGAGGCTCGTGTATTTCATCAGCGAAGTTTTTTTTGAATCCAAGGTTCGTGACCTATCAATTCAGAAACTTCTCTATGCTATACTCGTCACATCCAGGAAGCTTCGCCACTAGTCGTAGAATACCACATTTCCATAGTCACCGACTTCCAATTGACGGATATACTCCACAATTGGGATGCCACTGGATGCATCTTCAAGTGGGCAATGGAGCTGGGGCCTCTCTCCATTGACTTCAAGCCACGCACAGCCATCAAGTCACAAGCAGTAGTTGATTTCATGGCATAATGGCGGGAAAATTAGGTTCCAGCACCAATCAACAAGCCAGAGCATTGGATGATGTATTTCAACGGTTCTTCAAGCTCAACGGCGGCGGTGCGGGAGTTCTCTTCATATCTCCAAAGGGCGGGCAACTCAAGTATGTTCTCCAGATTCTTTGGAAAGTATCCAACAACGAAGCCAAGTACGAGGCATTATTGCCCGGGCTTCACCTGGCAATCTCCCTTGGCATCAAGCGACTACTTGTCTATGGCGACTCCTTTCTGGTTGTTCAACAAGTCAACATGGAGTGGGACTGCAACAAGGAAACCATGGATGACTACGTGATGGAAGTACGAAAGCTGGAAAACAAGTTCTCGGGACTAGAGATTCATCATCTAATCTGAAACAACAATGTTGGAATAGACGTACTCTAAAAGCTAGGGTCTACTCGAGCCCAAGTACCTGCTGGCGTATTTGTGCAAGAGTTGCACCACCCATCAGTTAAGAAGCTAGATCCAATGATCATCCGTCAGGGTTCCCAAGAGCCCGACCGAGAGGTCATGATGATCGAGGTTGATTGGCGGGTACCCTTCATCGACTTCCTTAGAGAGCAAAAGTGACCCCCCAGCGTTAAAACAGAAAGTGTAGAAGCAGCACGCATCATGAGACACAGCAAGGGGTGTGTTTTGGGTGCCGACAAGTTATACAAATGAGGAACATCCATAGGAGTACTCATGAAGAGTGTTCAAATAGAGGAAGGTAGAGGCATACTCAATGAAATCCATGATGGAGTCTATGGAAACCACGTAGCATCACGCACACTAGTTGGAAAAGCCTTTAGATTACGGTTTTACTAGCCAACAGCCCTGGCAGATGTCAAAAATCTTGTACGCCGAAGCACCAACTGTCAATTCTTCGGCAAGCAAGCTCATGTCCCGTGCACAAGCTGATCACCATACAACCTTCTTGGTCGTTCGCCTCCTAGGGCCTCGACATGATTGGGCCATTGACAACAGCGCTAGGGGGTTTTACTCATGTGTAGGTGGCAATCAACAAATTCACAAAGTGGATCGAGTATAAACCAATTACAAAGCTCTCAGCAGTCAGATAGGTTGACTTCATCTGTGACATCTTACATCGGTTCGGCTTCCCTAATACTATCATCACAAACTTGGGTTCCAACTTCACAGCACATGCATTCTGGGATTTTTGTGAGAATAGCAACATCCAGATCAAGTACGTCTCGGGGGCCCACCTGTGGGCTGTCAGACCCGGGGCCACGGGACTGCGCACAAGGCGTACATATTCTAGGATAAGGGATGGGATATGGCCCACACCCTACACCAGTTGTAACTACTGTACAGGAGTAGGACTAGTCGGAACAAAAGG
The DNA here is from genome assembly GCF_002211085.1 of Panicum hallii. Classification (NCBI taxonomy): domain Eukaryota; kingdom Viridiplantae; phylum Streptophyta; class Magnoliopsida; order Poales; family Poaceae; genus Panicum; species Panicum hallii. The sequence continues at coordinate 33,887,116 of NC_038046.1, read as the reverse complement.
AAACTACCTAAGTAGTATTCGGGTTGGACACCTAAGCTCGTATATGGCTAGAACTTTGATGTAACGCTGTCCTCCTAGACTATATAAGGGCAGGCAAGGACCCCCTCCAAATATTACATCATCTAAGGCAATACAAACCATCACACATAACGTAGGATATTACGCCCTTGGCAGCCCAAACCTGTCTAAATCTTGTGTTCCTTGCACCTTTGAGTTCCTGATCTTGGCGACACCCCACCTACAATCTACCACCTCGGGGATATCCCTCGGTGGACTTGGAGGTTAAACACCGATAGCTGGCGCACCAGGTAGGGGTGTTCACGAGCATCCACCGGAGAACTCGATGACATCTTTCAACTTCACCAGTGTAATGTCCTGTTTTTCACATGAAGATAAAACATCGATCAGTACCATAAATAATTTAATTAGTAGTAAATTAACTAGCAGAATTAACTAAAAGAGAATAGAAATGGAAAATAATAAAACAACCAGCAGCCCTTGGGTTGCGACTCTCTTATGGCCAGCAGGCCTGCTCTTTCTCTCTTGCTCTTGCACGTGGCCCAACCCAAGGTCAATTCTACACGTAAAGCCCAACTACTAGCTTCTTCTTCTACCTCTGGTTAAACAGCACGCCTATATGCATCGGCACCAATGTCGCTTCGCCTGCCCTATTGCAGTGCCGAGCATCATGCCGCGCCTCGCCGATCCCTCCCTCGGTCAGGCACCTCGAAGGCCACACCCTGCTGACCCTGCCCCATCATACCAACCTCACTGGCAGCCATCAATCACAAGCCGACGCTCCTGTACAAGTGAGAAGACAATTCGGGCAGTGCTGCACGCGCCTTGTACATGGACCCAGCACCACGACACTGTTCCTGACCCAAGTAAGCTGCTGGCGAGCATCGCGCCGAGCTCCACAGCAACCCAAGCCAGACCATGCTGGGCGCTACACATCCCAACTGCTCACTGACCACAATAAACCACAAACCGACGTCCCAGTCTCATCAACCGCGCCCTCATGGTCAAGCCTCGCTACTGAACCTTTGCACACCACGCTCACTCCGCTGAAGCAAGCTTGAATGCCCTGGTCACTTAGACGGCACGACGACGCTCATGTTCCAACATGGCAGCAACGGATAAACCGAGCTGAACGGCTTGCCCTTCAATAAACACTACCATGCATGCTACGTTGCTTGCTGCTGCCACCCGCGTGGACGGCTCGAGAAATTAAATGTTGCCGAACCTCACTGCTACCTGACTCGATGCCACTCGTGTACAGCACACCCATAGCTTGAACATTTAAGTGGCTCTACACACAACAGGCTACAATCCACTGGTCACCCTGGCCATAGCACACCTGCTGGCACCAGCCAACGCCTTCACCGCTGAACCGAGCACGAGCGTGAGCTGACCAAAGACCGGTGTCGTGACGCGTTTGAACGTGCGCACGCACAACAACCTCCATGCCCTCTATTTAAACAGCCACCCATCCCTTGTGCTCTTCGGCTTCCCAGCTCAGTCTTGCACAGCTAGCTCAAAGGTGAGCTCCACAACTCTCCCTTCTTCCTGTGCCTCTCTCTGTCCCTTCACCACGAGAGCACTAGCTAGGGGCCACATGTACACACACGCACACACTTGCACTGCACATGTGCGAACTCCGGCTTTTGGCCATGCACCCTCGTAATCACATGAGTGAGGTGATGCCTCGCCCCGTCGGACTGCGTGAGACCTGGCTTTAGCCAGGCACGCATGCGTGCGCTGCGCCGTGCACCACGTCGTGTCACGCACCATGCCGTCGGCCCCGCGGCGCACCACCCCCACACCTTTATATCTACACGCCGCCACCCATAACCCTCCCATCTCCCAGCCGCGCCGCACCGCTCGACAGTGAGCTTCCTGCCTCTCCACTTCTTTCAGCCCGTCGCACCGTTTGACGGTATGGCAAGCACCACACATAGCACACGCTCGCCGGCTCTGGCCGCGCTCCCTCTCTCCTAACTCATTCACATCTAAATAATACTTGCGTGATGTATTGATGTATGTTGCCTTGCTTGTTTGGCTGTGTGCGCGTATCAACGTCGGAGCAGACCACGTGCTGGAGGAGCCACTCGAGAAGCCGGTGAACCAGGAGGCCGACGCTGTCGATGACGCGTACGTGAGTGAGGGTAAGTTCCATCGGACCTGGTTTGATCATGTTGCACCTATGTGAGGTTAAAGTAGAGCCATAGATTGCATGAGATGATGATGTCAATAGATGAGTGAATGAGAGCTACCGGTGGTTAATCCTTGTTGTCATATTGACGTATGCTTAGTTGGAGGTGTGATGAGGATGCCTTGTTGTTGATATGGTTGGGAGGTTGAGGCAGTGGCAGCATGTGAGGATGGATGGGTGTGCACTACCATTGTGGTAGACATGTGAGGGTTGGTACTGGTTGTGGCTGTCCTGGTGAGCCCTAGGAACCGATCTGAGTTATGACATCTCACCTAGCTTATATCCAGTACGACCATACTTCCCGGGATGGGACGGGCTTAGTCTAATCCCACTGGCTAACCCGCTAGTCGTTCCGAGGTGGTTGGATAACAATGGGTGGAGGCCGAGAGTGGTCAGGACCCGAGGGTTGTGGTCGACTAGTTGAGGTGAGCCATGGCTGGGTGTCGGCTATGACGATGCTATCATCGGACAATATCGTGGGTATGGGTGTAGTGTACGAACTCTATAGAGTAATTAATCCATTCGAATGGCCGTGTCCTCGGCATAGGACAGGTGACGGTGCGGTCATAGCTCGTAGTGAGCCACCCAGATGGAGATGTCATGGGTGGGATATTAGATGGTACATGGGTATTTGTCACCTTTCTGTTGCATTTGTTGTGCACCATTATAGCTTGTTAATCATTGCATTTGCTTATCTGTTGCATATCCCCCTCCCTCCGGGCGAGGTGGAACTTACTGAGTACGTTTGTGCTCACCCATTGTTGATTATCTACAGAGGATCCAGACTTCATCCCAGAGGATTGCGAGTAGTTCGAACATGTCCGCACCCAAGTGGCTTAGTGGAACCATGTGTAGTTGCATGTTGACCAATTGTCAGTTTCTTGCAGCCGCACCATTTATCATCTTGTTTCTAGTTTCAGTTATTGTTGTATAGCATCGTACTTGGACTTAAAGCTATGTATGACTGTGGTTCCACTTGATTAATGTAATTGTGTTGGCCGACGACTTGTGTTGGTGCGGAATTACATTGTTAGTGTCGATTCTCGGATTGAGATGCTTCAAGTGGTATCAGAGCCATACTTGGCTGTAGGATGTGTTCTGTAGGACGTAGGTGACCGTAGGAAGTCCACAGGATAGTTCTCCACTAGGAAAAACCCATGGAGCCGTAGAGCCTTACTAATAGGACTTGCTTTCTTGCGAAATCCTTATTACTGCTTCAGATGGCTGGCGACTATGTCACGACGTACTGCATCAACGATGATGGGTTTCTCAAGGTGCTTTATGCCACTACGATTCGACTCGGCATTCTGGATCGTCCAGAATATGTCGGGCGTGAGTACGTGGAGAGCTGCGTAGAACGTTGTGAGGTTACGGTGCACATTGGCCCCAGTGACAACTTCCTGGAGATGGAGCCGTGGAGGGTCACAACTACGGGCCATCACATGCAAGACACTTGTCAGCTTACGGCTCAAAAGGCCCTAAGATACCTGTGTCACATGTACGACTGGCATCTGGGTTCGACTCCCATGAGGTACTTCCCACCGCTAGATCGCAGTCGTCCTGCATGGGCGGCAAGGATCCGCAACTTGGGAGGTCTCGGGACGTCTAAAAATGATCCCACACTTGTTGCTATGTCCGGCTACTTGCTGAGCCTGGACGAGCTGTGTGACACCCTGAACAAGCGCGTGATGGATCTTGTCGTGCGTATCAAGATCAATGACAACCTGTGGCTGGAGGTCACGCGAGCAAAGTTGAAGGCAGAGGCTCGCGCTGCTAGTGCTGAAAGCTGCACTACCCTCGCGGAGCTAGACCTCAAGGAGCAAACTGAGCGTTATAACCAACTCCTCAGGGATGTCCACCTCGCAGAACGGGCCAAGCGCAAAGACCGCCCCGAGATGTTGACCGAGCCGCTAGTCCTGGAAGGAGTTCCAATACTCCACCTGTCCAACCTTCGGAGGAGAATTGGCAATGATGTTCCAGCCACACCCCCAGTATCACCCCGCAGGACCGAGGATGAGGATCCCGGTGATGCCGCTGTTGTACCTTGTAGTCAGGCAGAAGGCTCGGCCGATTCCTAAGAAGGACAGGCCGTGGGACGAATGCCCTTATGTGCCTTGTACCCGCTTGTTTGAATGAATGAATGTTTGGTGTGATTGCTAGCAATGTTTGGTGATTGTCTGCCTTGTGTGTAATAATAATAACAGAGCACTCCTATATATATATATACTAAAAATGACCAATTAAAATGCAATTAAGACATGGCCAAAAAAATTGCCACTTAAAATACACCTACTAAATTGTCTAATAGCCCTTCCCTCCCTGCTTACGTGTGCAGATGGTTCGTCGCACCCGCAACATGGAGGAGGGTGAGCCTAGCCACCAGAACCCACCCGTCCCACTTGCTGAGCTTGGACATAATGAGGGGGATGTGGCGGAGAGTGCAGCACGCCAGCCTCAGAATCCCCCACCGCCAATCTCTCCTGTCGACCTTGCTATAGTCTTGGACCATCAGAATCGGATCTTTGAGATGCTAGCAGCCGCGCTCATTGGTCAAGGCAACAACAAAGCTCCAGTTCCCCGTTAGCCCGCACCACAAGCCAACTTCAGGATCGCGGACTTCAGCAGGCTCAACCCACCTAAGTTTTCTGGATCAGAGGACCCAATAGAGGCTGACGACTGGCTCAGGGAAATTGAGATGAAGCTTGATTTGGTCCACACTGATAATTAGGACAAGGTTTTACTAGCCGTACAGCAGTTGAAGGGACCTGCCTTGGCTTGGTGGCATAGCTACCGTGAGAATAATGCCGAAGCGGCCAGGAACATGGTATGGGATGACTTTATCACTATATTCAAAGGGCATCACGTTCGTGACAGCCTCATGAGGATGAGGCAAGAAGAGTTTATGCATCTGAGGCAAGGGAACATGTCTGTAGTAGAGTACCTGCACAAGTTCACCAAGCTATCCCGGTATGAGCCCGATGCGGTAAAGACCGATGAAAAGAAGCAGGGTGCCTTTCTTCGTGGTCTTAGCACTGATATCAAGTCCCTTGTGGGTTCGTCTAAGCATGCGAACTTCAATGACATGGTCAACATAGCGATCGCAACAGAGAAGCACAGAAATGAAGAAATGTAGGAAAGGAAGAGGAAGTTTGAAGGCAGGAAGTAGTGTTCGCAAGGGAAGTTCCAGAAAACCCACCAGCCATTTTTCTCCGGACAAAGGACTCAGCAGTCTGCCCACTCCACCCAGAGGCAGCAGCAGTCCGCCCACTCTGGCCAAATAACTTAGAGTGGATCATTCTACAGAGTGCCTGCTACCACGTTCAAGCAGCAGGTACAGTCTGTGAAGCCCCAGAGCTCCTACCGTCCACAACAGTCTGGTGTGAGTCAGATGAGCGGCTAGAAGACCTGCTTCAAGTGTCGTGAGCCTGGCCACTTCATGGCTAGCTGCCTGTACAATAATAGGCCAGCTCAGTCAGTCTTCTCCAACTCGGTCAATGGGCCAAGGCAGCCAGCTGGAGGTAGTCGTGGAATTCCTGCCAAGCCTCAGTTCGCGAAAGCTACAGTGAACCACGTTTACGCCGAGGATGCTGACACCGCACCAGGAGTGTTACTCGGTGAGTTTTTTGGTTCAGTCAGTTTTGGCTTCAGTGCTATTTGACTCAGGTGCTTCACATTCCTTCATATCATCACATTTTGTGAAGACATATGATATAGCCACAGTAGCCCTTAAGAGGCCCCTATTAACCAAATCACTGGGAGGTTATATACACTGCCGCGTAGGAGTTATCAAAATCCCTTTAAATCTAAGTGGGGTAGTGTTCGTGGCTAATCTTGTGGTCCTTAATTCCCATGGGATTGGTGTAATCCTGGTAATGGATTGGCTCGCTAAGTGTAAAGGGAGCCTAGCCTGTGTCAGTGTTTTACCGCCTGCCCACCGAGGGGTATACCCGTGGTGGTAGGTTTTTCGTAGGGTGACACCGAGATCAGGAATTCAAAGGTGCAAGCAACACAAGGTTTAGACAGGTTCAGGCCGCGATGTGCGTAATACCCTATGTCCTGTATGGTGGTTTGTATTGCCTTGGGTGTTGATGTTTTTTTAAGGGGGTCTCTACCCGCCCTTATATATCCGGGAGGATAGGGTTACATGAATCCTAATCCGACACTCGCCTAGGAATCGTATTCGAGTACAACTCGAGTAGCTTCCTTCTGGATTGGCTAGTCCTACTTCACATGCGAGTAGAGTACAACATAGATAAGGTATAGGACATGTCCTATCCCCTATTCCTGTATGAACTACGTTATGTACGCAGTCCCGTAGTCCCAAGTCTGATAAGCCCCCGAGCTCTTCGTAGCTGAGTACTGCAGACTCCTCGAGTACTTCTGAAGTAGTCTTCGGCTTCTTTTGAAGCTTCATCTTGAAGTTCTTCTTTGAGTACAGACTTGGATTCATCGAAGCTATGAGGAGCTCATGCCCCGAATTACTTACTTGGTGTGCAATGAAAAATTGCACTCCATATGGAGTAGCCCCTGAGCCTTAGGTTGAATCGAAGAATCAGGCTGACGGTCACATTAGTCTTGAATCTTCCTTACTTACTTTTTGGATATATTCAAAAAATAAGTAGTTGATGCCACGTATCTCGCAACCCCCGAGCCTTGAATCCAAATCTCTCAGGTTTGGAAAAAAGGATCCAATGGTCATGGCATGCAGTGAAAAAATGTTCCCTTGGGAAATAATTGGTGTGATGGTACAGATGATGGAAGTTAGACTTGGAATTTGAAAAACCCCCTTTTTTTGGGACAATTAACCCTGAAGAAATGGTTAATTAAATTATTTATCTAAAAAATCCACCAAATGACCCCTCATCTTCCGAATATTCCCTATGACGACTCTTCAACTTCAACCGCTGGTTATTTAACCCCGCGGTAACCTAAAGTAAAGACCCGTGCTTTCAATCTTCAATCCGCCAAGAAATTTCTGAATCCCCAATCAGATCCGTGCTCTGGCTTCACCTCCTTTGACAAGCCCCAAACTAACCGAATCTCTCCGCCCCTTCTCTGCAGCCCCCGAGCAACTTGTGGCAAACAAATCTAGAAATGATGCCCAAGAGATCCAACGAGAAGGATGGGAAGGGGAAGGAGTCACAGCCGCCTTCTGGGGAGTGGACTCATAGTAAGTGCTCCAATAACGAACTCCTGAATCTTATTTCTGAGGGTTTGCTTCAGGAGAAAAATCTTGTCAACTGGCGCCCTTCTTTTCACCAACTTATTCCCATGGAAAATGTAGATGAAATCGTCTCATTCTACCATTTCTCTGAACAGGGTTTGGCTCTCCCCACTTGTTCTTTCTTTCGTGGCCTTCTTTATTTCTACGGGCTTGAGCTCCATCACCTCAACCCGAACTCAATCTGCCACATTGCTATTTTCATCCACTTTTGTGAAGCTTTCCTTGGAATTGAACCCCATTGGGACCTTTTCCGCTATCTTTTTCAGGTAAAGCCGCAACCCACCTCCAAAAATCCATCCATTGTAGGGGGCGCCGGCATCAAGCTTAGCCAACAAGCCGGCGACAGATACCTCTTCTACAAATTCCCTCCAATATTCCTGGATGGAAAAGCCATTGGTTGTACATCGGAAACCATGTCCCCCAACTCCCTGAAAAATCGAATAGCCGCCTGTCCAAAGACCGGAGTGGAACACCGAACTCTCCAAAATGGACATGGATCAAGTCGATGAGTTGCTAGCCATCATAGCAGCCCATAAAGAAATAGGAGTAACCGGCGCGTTTGTATTGTTTTCATTCTTCAAACGCCGCATCCAGCCAATCCAACAGCGCCATACGCGAGTACATGGGCGCTGAAGACCCATCTCGGATGTGCGCAGAAGAGTTGTCCGATGATGCCGCGCTCCTCTGGGTCAAGCGGGTGCTGCTGGACATCAGCACGGTGCCCTACGTCCCGGAGTTGTTTTCAGTGCAAAATCCTCCAAAACCGGTAAGTTTTCGACTACTTGGAATAAATTTTGTTGTTCAAGAACTTCCACTAACTGAGAATCCTCTGCACGGACACACAATGTTGTACCAGAGTTATCCACCACAATCGGACATCCCCTGACTGGACCACCTTCTTCCCAGCGCCACGGCTGAAGCGAAAAAAGCTCAAGCATCTGATGCTCTGCCAGCGGCGAGACGACCAAGAGCGGGAACCCCCTGGCGGAGAGGGCAACTGAAGGGAAGGAGAACAAGAACAACTCCCCCAGATCATCCATGGAGTTGGTAGAAGCCTTGCCATTGGTCCCTCGGGGTCGTCGGGTGGTACGCAAACGCAAAGCGTTTGTAGTCGAACCCACCAGGTATGGAGCCGCCATCTTGTAGAATTGTCAAGTCTTGTAGTTGTTGAATGCTTAAGTTGCCTATTTTGCAGTCCTTCTGCTTCTCCTCCTAACCCCAAGCGCCAAAACGTGGTCGGGGCCAAATTTGCTGGGGATGATGTTCCAGCAGGAGGTTCCGCAGAAACTACTAGGACGGACCCGTCGACTACATCAGCTGGGGTTGTAACCGTTGCCGAGGCGGGTACCGCGCCAGGGCATCTCGCTCCCTCGGCTGGTGTGACCCCGCCACCAGCAACAAGTACCATGGTTATAAAACCACGGGCGCTGAGACTGAAGAAATCCGGCATGAAGAAATCCTCGCTGTAAGTGCAACTCCTTGTTCATAATGTATCTTCTGTTCCTTTCGACTTGTTTGAGAATATAGCTGATTCTGCCTCATTAGTACTACATCTGCTTTGGGGTTGAATGAGCCAGAACCTGACTCGGCAACTCCAGCCCCCGAGCCGCCAGCCCCCAAGGAGGACGCGACGCTCCCCGACCCACCACCTCCTGAGCCCCAGCAACCTAAGCTAGCGCTGGTGGTGATGAACAAGCCGAGGCCACTAATGCCACTCCTGCGGATGGCACAAGTAAGTGTCTGACCTCCTACAGCTAACTGCTCAGATCGCAGACTTCGTGTACTGAACGCATTTTCGACTTGCAGGTGCCCCACTGCCATCAACTGAAGAAGCTACGGGTACCTCAAGCAACCTTGGAGATCTGCTGGTGTCCGGGAGAGGATACAAGGACATCATCACAAAAGATCTATTGGATGATCCTCTCCTGACGATCGACAACATGCGATATTTCCAAAAGATCTCCAAGGAGATGTACAAATTTACCCTGGTAAGGCATGACTGCTCTTATGACATTATGCTTTGTCGAGTTGCTTGTCTTAGTCTTCCCCTTATACAGGATGTGGCCAAACGCTTCCAAGAAAAATCCAAGAAGCTGAAAGCAGTCGAGAGTGGCCTCCGAGAACTCCAAGCGAAGGACCAACGCATATCAGAAGAACACCGAAAGAACATGTATCTTCAGAGAGAGCTTGACAAGCTGAAGTAGGAGCGGACGCGAGAAACATGGCTTCTCAAGAACTATCTCCGCAATCTTGAGAAGTCCAACTCTGAGCTCCAAGAACAGCTTAAGGAGCAGAAAAAGGCGCACCAAGGCAAGTCCTTTCCTCGCTCGAGTACTTTCTCTTAGCAGTTTGTCTTGAGTTCTGAAAACTGTCTTCATCGCAGAGCTTAGGAAACTCTTAACATATAAAGAAGAGTTGCTTACTGACGTGAAGAATATGCTATATCGCTGTACAGATGACATCAAGAAGCTGCAGAAGGTGATCGCCGATATTGAACAACAGTTCGTCGACTGCCTTCAGCAGATCAAGACGCTGGGCGAAGAAAAGGAACAACGCCAGAAGGAGTTGGAGGACCTAAGGGTGGCCGCCCAACAACTTGTTGACATGGTGGATCCGCAGGAAGGCAGCGAAGCAGACGAGCGATCCCTACTGGAGCGACTCCTCGGAGCACCGCAGAAAGTCCTCAGCTTCATCGCCGAAGCCCCCATCACATGTGTCAGCCACGCCTTAGGTCTTGTAAAGTCCTTTTGGCCTAAGGCTCGACTAGAGGTACTCGCATAGGGTGCGGCTGCGGACTACTCGGAAGAGCAGTTCAGCGAGTACCTTCTAGAGGCCAGGCCTGTAGCTGAAAAAATAGTAGAGAGTGTAATACAAGATTGAGATATTGTAAAAACAAGTACTCTTCTCCTTGTAATATATCTGTCAGTGATGTCTATACTCATTATTGCCTTATAATTTCTGGGTTGCCATCCATGTTCATAGGCTAAGTAGTAGACACTACCCCGGGTGCAGCAACCCTAGGAGTAGTCGAAATAGCTCATCATGTGAGCTCGTCCAACAAGTTAGATAGAATCCAATCGAGCGGATCTAACCTGTTAGGAAAAAATGCGATCATCGTCGCAATGACTGTCATGCTCATGGCAAGAAGTCGAAACTACCCCGAGTGCAGCGACTCTGGGAGTAGTCGATATAGCTCCCCATGCGAGCCCGTCCAACAAGTTAGATAGAATCCGATCAAGCGGATCTAACCTGTTAGGAAAAAAATGCGATCATCATCGTGATGACAGCTATGCTCATGGCAAGAAGTCGATTCATATAAAACATGAACGTGGCTATAGCCTCCATATTGTAACAGAAAATTTACATTATGGATTCCGTGGCACGTACCTCCAAATTGAATCGGGAGAAAATCGCCTAGACGCTCGGAGAGCAACTATCCCTGCACGTCTTCTTATGGGTAAAACTTGCGCAGGTTCTGAACATTCCAAGAGTTTGGGACATCTTGACCCTCGGGGTATTGTAGTCGATAAGACCCCGGTCTGGTAATCTGCTTGATGATGAATGGTCCTTCCTATCTCGAGTTGAGCTTGTGTAAGCCGAACTCATCCTGGATGCATCGTAGGACCAAATCACCTATACTGAACGACCGTTCTCTGGCGTTGCAGTCGTGATATCATCCGATCCCCTATAGATATCGTGCTGACTGAACAAGAGCAGTGCAGTGAGCCTCTTCGACAGTGTCAAGCTCTAGCTGCCTTGCTTCGTCCGCCTCGCCGTACATTTCAACCCTTGGGGGTTTCCACATGATGTCAGCCGGTAAGATTGCTTCGGAGCCGTAGACAAGAAAGAACGGTGTTTGTCCTGTGGCTTTGGACGGCTGAGTCCTGAGCCCCCAGATGACATGTAACACCCTAAGGTAATTTCCTTAAATTTTAATGAATTTATTTGGGCTTAAATAAATTTTCCAAGGTTTTCCCTAATTTATCTCGCATTTAAAGTAATTTTATAACATGAGAAAATAAAATTTATCATAGGATTAAAATGTTTGTGCATTCATGCCGCAGCATTGTTTTATTTGTGTTGAGTTTATAGGTTTGAATTCAAATTGTATTTTGAATCCAATTGGATTTGTTTGAATACTTAGAGTATAGAAAAGGAAAAGAAAAGAAGAAGTAAAGGAAATAGAGCCCAGCAGCCCAACTCCCTCTCCCTCTCGGGCTCCTTTCCCTCTCCTTCTCCCCCGCATGGGCCAAGCCGGCCCATTCCTCTTTCCCCAGCCCGAGCGCCCGCTCCTCCCTTTCCTCTCGCTGCCAGCCCGGGCCCGCGCGTCAGCGCTGCCCTCTCCCTTCTCCTCTTCTTCCCGGCGCAACGGCCCGAGATCTCCGGCCAGGCGCCGCCCGCCCTGCGTCCGCCCGACCCGCACGCCAATGTGGCCGCCGCCCTACAAAAGGAACCCCTCCGAGCCCCAGAACCCTAACCCTACTCCTGCATCGCCCGAGGACCTCCAGCACCGCCGCCCCTTCTTTCCCCTGCTCCGGTCACTTCGGCCTCACCGTGGTCAGGTCGCTCCGCCACGTCCCGGACCACCACAGCTCCCGCAACAACTCCGCCTAGGCCCCTAGAAGCCTCTCAAGCCGTGTAGTGGAGCTCTAGACCCCGGCATCAACGGAATCGAGCCACGCCATCGCCGCCGGTGATCTGCTCCACCGCCTCAATTCTTCGCCATCGTCGCATCTCAGGTCCTCTTAACCTCTTGATCACCTGCGCAGGAGTTCCCCGAAGCGACCCAGGGTGATCAGAGCCTCCGAGCCCCTCTACTGTCGTCTGTCCGCGAGTGCCGCCCTGCTTCCTCCGCCGGCCATCGTCGACATCCACCCTGCGCGGCAGCTCCGGCCACTCCGAGGCCTTGGTGAGCTCCCTCTCCCTTCCCTGGTTCTCTTGCGCCAGATAGCGTGAGTTTTGGTAGTCTGTAGCAGCTAGGACGCGTGCACTCCGGCGTGTCCGCCGCTCTTCACCACCGTGCCGTCGCTAGGGTCATCTTGGCCGTTTCTGTTCACCCTAGAAGAGTTCCCCGTGCCGCGGCGATGCTCCCTGACTTGAAGTCGTGAAGGTTTGGCCACCGGAGCGACGGGAACGTCGAACTCCGGCGAGCCCGAGCCGCGCGCCGCCGCCCCGAGCGCCCGAGAGATCCCAACCGTCCGATCTGGAGCCAGCGCCCACGATTAGATCGAGCCGGGATAGATCTGAGCCGTGCGATCGAGGTCCAAGGGATCCAAGCAGCGCGTACCGGTTTGTCCTTGTTTTAAATCGGAGTCGTCCGTCGTTGATCTAGTGCCCCGTATTAGATCCGTGCTAAGGGAGGGTCCGGAGCGTCGGATCGAGATCCGACGGCCGATACGCGTAGATACCCCTTCGCGTAATAGATCTAATCCGAGCCGTTAGATGGCGATCCAAGGGCCCAGAACAGAAGTTACCGGTTCGGCTCGCTCGTTTTGCTAAAGAGTCCCTGCCGTTTTGGGAAAACAACCCGCCGTCCACTCCTAGTTCAAAAGTATTTACAGACAGGTCCTTTTCTTCCCGTTTGACCCCCTGAGTTTCCTGGAATTTGTGGCCGCAGTCCATGTCTCGGGTTTTCATGCGCTAGCCCCTGAGTCTATGCTTTAATTACGTTTAGGTCCCCAGTTTTCGCACAGAACCCCCTGGAAGTTCTGTTTTTCTCGCAAATAGGTCCCTGGATCTTACTTTAAGCGTAGTTTTCGCGTTTTAGCTCCGTTTTAGGTGTTCTTTATATCCACGCGATCGTTGTAACGCGTAGAATGGTTCTAGGCTAGTTTTATGTGCTGTTCTATTGTATTGGTGTACTCTTTCTTATATTTTGCTATTGTTTGCATGTGTGTGCGTGTGTGGCCCATGTATTGCTGTTACGATCGTGAATAGACGTCGAGCCACCGGAGCAGTACCAGGAGCAGCCGTCTTCCGAGCAGTTCGAGCAGCAGCCGGGAGAGTACGAGGAAGGCAAGTATAACATGAACCTCCTATCACTTTTAAATACAATTTCATACTGCATTTTAATACTGTATGCCTATAAGGACTTTCCTAGCCACTTTATATGCTTTATATATCCTTTGGGTTGCATTTTTGGTTAGTTGTGCTAGGTTGCTGCGCTATAACACACCTGGTCCTTTTTAATTAATTTGTTAATGATCTTATGCAACTTAATTCTGGAGCCGACCCTCTGTGCTGTGTGCTTGAGTGGTTTGTGCGTCCTTAAAAGATGTTTTTTGTTAGAAACTTGGTTTAGGGGGCCAGCACGGTGCTTAGTGCTTGGTTGGCCACTCTCCATAAGGACTGGTTCATAGAGCGACAACCTGGGACAACCGCGCAACCACAAGACTGGAATGGGACGGTCTTGACTTACTAATTAGGTCGTGTTGGTTCGGGAGTAACTTACCTGCATGGGCAAGAGGGGTGGTAAGCTTCAATGGTCCCTGCTCCTCCGGCTTGGTCTGTGCTGTGTGTCTTGTACCCCCGGAGGTGGGCCCCATCGTCGTTGATCCAGAATCCTTAGCGGTTACACCTTACCAACGTGGTCCTTTGTAACGGTCTCATAGTGTGCTTGCTAGCCATCTCACCTAAGGAAGTGTGATGAACCACTAGCGTAGCTCACGACTTGTGGGTAAAGTTGTGCAACCTCTCGAGAGTGTAAAACTGATATATCAGCTGTGCTCACAGTCATGAGCGGACCAGATCCTCGGTCTGATTAGTGGGGTTATCAACCTTTGATTAGGGAGATTCCCCGGGGTGGTTTTGGTTTGGATGGTTCTCAGTAGTTCTTAATTAATATTGATTAATTTCTTATGCAATTGGGTTATGGTAATTCATCCAGTTGTAGTAATTAGCTTTAATAAAATTGCCAAGACTAAAAGCTAATGCAGTTGAGTCAGCTAGCCTAGAGCCTCATAGTTTGTGTTATACTTGTTGAGTACAGTTGGTACTCACACTTGCCTCTCTACTCTTCTGTTCTATTTTGGATGCCTTCGACTGCTGCTCAGTGCCCGGTAACGTGGAGGACTACGTCAGCGGCTTCGACGACTTCTAGGCGTTTGTCTCCCAGTCGACGTCCCTGTGGCGCCCAGCTCTTCATGTATTCATTTACGCTTCCGCAGTTCCTTGAACTGATTCTTGATTCAGTTGTAATAAAGATATTCATTTTATAAATTATACGCTTTTATCGTGACATGTGTTGTGATATCTTGATAATCTGTTGTATATATGCGTGACTTGATCCTGGCGCATATATGATTGCTCGATTTCTGAGGTGAGGACTTGATGGATGGCTGCTTCAACTCCTGGATGAAGACTCCCGCTGGAACTTGTGCACGGGTGGATCCTAGCTTGGATAGTATGTCTGCGCCAACATTGTGTTCCCGTATCATGTGATGAACCTCCAGTCCGAAAAATTTATTTTCCAGCTTGCGCACTTCTTGTACATAGGCATCCATTGTCTCCTTGTTGCAGTCCCACTCTTTGTTGACTTGCTGAATGACCAGAAGTGAATCACCGTATACAAGCAGTCGTTTGATGCCTAGTGATATCGCCAAACACAGCCCGTGAAGCAAGGCTTCATACTCGGCTTCATTATTGGATACCTCCCAAAGGATCTGGAGGACATACTTCAGTTATTCACCTCTTGGAGAGATAAGTAGGACTCCAGCACCGCCGCCATCGAGCTTAAGAGACCCATTGAAATACATGGTCAAGTGCTCTGGCTTGTCGACTGGAGTTGGAATTTAGTTCTTTCTCCACTCGGCCATAAAATTGACTAGAGTTTGAGACTTAATTGCAGTGTGTGGCTTGAAGTCGATTGACAGAGCCCCCAGTTCCACTTCCCACTTTGATATACGCCCTGTGGCGTCCTGATTGTGTAGAATATCCGCCAACGGAAAATCTGTAATCACAGTGATCTTGTACTCGTTGAAGTAATGGCGCAGCTTTCTTGATGTGATCAGTATTGCATATAAAGGTTTCTGAACTGCCGGGTATCGTACCTTAGATTTGGAGAGTACCTCGCTGACGAAGTACACGGGCCTCTGCACTCCAAATGCATGGCCCTCCTCGCCGCGCTCGACTACAATGGCACTGCTGACAACATGAGTTGTTGCCGCAATATAGAGTAGTAGATATTCTCCCGGCAGTGGTGCTGTAAGCACCGGAGGTGACTGTAGGTGTTGTTTCAAATCCTACTGGGCCTGCTCGGACTTCTCCGTCCACTGGAATTTATCTTGGCATTTTAGGAGTTTGAAGAAGGGTAGTCCTCTCTCCCCGAGTCGTGAGATGAATCTGTTCAGGGCTGCCATACATCCTGTTAGCTTCTGCACATCCTTGATTGTGGCTGGAGCCTCCATGTCAGTGATGGCTGTGATCTTCACAGGATTGGCTTCAATTCCCCGGTTGCTAACGATGAACCCGAGCAATTTCCCTGATGGTACTCCGAAAATGCACTTTGTTGGGTTGAGCTTGCACCGAAACTTGCGTAAGCTGCTGAATGTCTCTTCCAAGTCTGCAATCAGGTCGTCGGGATTCCTGGTCTTGATGACCATGTCATCCACATAGGCCTTAACATTCCGCTGTAGCTGATCAGCGAAGCACATCTGAACTACGCGTTGATAGGTTGCCCCTGCGTTTTTCAACCCGAAAGACATAGTTTTGTACGCATATGTCCCGAACAGGGTGATAAACGCGGTTTTTATTTGATCTTCCTCCTTGAGCGTGATCTGGTGGTACCTCGAATAGCAGTCAAGGAAGTAGAGGACTACGCAACCCGCCGTCGAGTCGACCACTTGATCAATGCGCGGTAACCCGAAGTGATCCTTTGGGCAATGCTTATTGAGATCGGTGTAGTCAACGCACATTCTCCATTCATTGTTCTTTTTCTTTACAAGGATGGGATTAGCTACCCACTCTGAATGGATTACTTCTTTAATGAAGCCAGTCGCGAGGAGTTTAGCTATTTCCCTCTTGATTGCCTCACGTTTGTCTTGAGCAAACCTTCGAAGGCGTTGCTTTTTAGGCACAGCCTGTGCGTGTACATTTAAACTATTCTCGATCAGTTCCCTGGGCACCTCTGGCATATCCGCTAGTTTCCATACGAATATGTCTCGGTTAGCCTGAAGGAAACTGACGAGCGCGAGTTCCTATTTCTCATCTAAGCCTGCACCGATGACGGCAGTCTTAGATGAGTCGCCTTCCTGGAGCTAGATCGTCTTGAGGGCCACGTCGCCGGTCGACTAGATGCTCGAGTTGCTGGCCTTCCTTGTAGGGATTTCTAGCCCAGCTTGGGAGAGTTGTTGCACAACCGCGAGTACTTCTCCTGAAGCATCTGGTACACGCGTAGTCGAAGCGTACTGGATGGCCTCCTGGTTGCAGTCATGCGACATCTTCAAGTCACCTCAGAGAGTGAGTACCCCACTTCGTCCTAGCATCTTGAGAAGTAAATAAACATAATGCGGCACTGCCACGAATTTGGTCAGTGCCGGTCTGCCCAGTATGGCATGATATGAAGATTCAAAGTTGGCAACTTTGAATTTGATGAACTCGGTGCGGTAGTTCTCCCTCGTGCCAAAGGTGACTGGAAGAACCACTGTGCCAAGTGGATGCGCTGCATTGCTTGGGACAATGCCGTAAAAGGGAGACTTTCTTGGGATGAGCATATCCATTAAGTCCAAGCCCATCTTTCTCAAAGTGCTGGCGAAGATGAGGTTGAGACCATTTCTGCAGTTGATGAGTACTCTGGTGAGCTTGACTTCTGCCACCACCGGGTCCAGGACCAGGGGGAATTTGCCAGGCTCCGAGAAGCTTGTCCACTGATCGTTATGTGAGAATGATATTGGGACCTCCGACCATCGGAGTGGTCGTGGTACCACCGGCTCGACGGACATGATTTCTCGGAGGAGCAGTTCTCTCCTAGAATTGAATTCTTCATCACCTCTGAAGTTGACGTTAATGGTTTTTGAAGCATCTTGGAACTTCGCATTGTGCGATTTGTCCCCTTGGTCATCATCTTCGGGTTCTTTGTCCACTGACTTGTTCTTCTTGTTGTTGCTGGGATTGCTGAATGTCCTCCGGAGGTGGTAGCAATTAATTGCCGCATGATTGGCACATGGATGCCATGGGCATTTCTTCTGGAGGAGCTTTTCGAACTTCTCCTACGTCGTTGTCTTCTTGCCTCATGAAGGACAATCCACAGCCGTGATGAGGTCGTCTGGCTTGCGCTTTCGAGATGGACCCGAGTAGTCCCGCTAGCTCTTGTCAGTACGATTATCATTTGTGTGCCTCAGGTTAATGTCATTGCACCTCGGGAACCGCTCCCGCATCTTTTCCTCTTGCTCGGACCGGTCGTGCATCATGTCATAAAGTCCTGCAATAGTTTTTGGTCTGTTCTGCCAAAAGTCTCTGTAGATGCCTAGGTCGGTGATGCCATTGTAGAAGCAGTCGATAATGTGCTCCTCTGAGATATTCGCAATGGTGGCACGCATGTTTTGCGTTCCTGTTTACATTGAGCAAGGTCATGACGAGTACCTGCACGGGCGATCGCCCCCTGGAAGTTATCGATGAAGACTTTCTTGAGTCGCTCCCAGGAGTCGATCAAATTGTTGTTGAGGCTCTCCAGCCATGTGAGCGGCGCAGGGTCCAAAGCCATCGGGAAGTAGACGACCTTGGTGATGTTGGAGCCTCCTGCGACTTCTATGGCGGTGGAGTAGCATCGTAGCCATTGCTGCGGAGCTTGTTTACCATCGTACTTGGTGATCCCAATCGGCTTGAAGCCCTCAGGGTACTTGTAACTACTGAACCGTGCTGTGAACGCAGGAAAGTGATCACTGCAGTCGGTAACTTCGGTATCGGCTACTTCACGCTCTCTGCATCTGGAATCAATTATGGAGCGCGCATCGCATCCTTCATTGATTCTCTAGCGCATGTCTTCTGGAGGATTCCGATGATTGGGCTATCACGGGTTGCCTCCTGGAGGTGGCTGCTACCTCCCGCTAGTGGCCTGACTCCCGTGAGCGTTGTCGTTGTTATTGCTTCGCTGAGGTCGAGGACGGCCGCCTGCCGTTCGACTGTTGGGCTGGCTGCGACTTTCGCCCACGTGTTCTTCTTTGATGGCGGACGCCGGGTTTTGTTGACCGAGCTGAATCCATGCCCTCTGCGCATAGCAAAGTGCGTTTGAGTATGGCAGTTACCCTGCTCACTCACGGCAGCGAATTTGGCGTCTAGCTCACGATGCATAGATCACATGCGCTCATTGACACTCCTTCGCCGGACTGCGCGAGCTCTGTTCCTGGCCCTTCGTGCCTCACGCTCAGTGTCATTTTCATCGCCGGTGTTGGCTGTGGCCTCATCTTCAGATATCATATCAAGTGCGTCATTGGGTGAGATGCCATCATCCTCGCCCTCCTCCGCCATCAACACTTGACGTGATATGAGCTCATCGGAGCTCACTTCGACTAGATCAGTTGATTCTTCTGCCATGGTGGCTAATGGTTTGCCTTCCTGAAAAGGCAAGGGCTCGAGGTGTGCCACAAGTCGGTCTTTGTCTTCGAATAGATTGGCACGAAACGGCCCTCCGGAGTGGAGGTGATCATCAGACCGTTGTCATAGACAACCTGCAGCCTCCCGACGTGCGGTGGCTTCGGGTTTTCCGATTTGAAGTAAATAGTGCAAGTCCTTTTCCAATGCGGAGAGGGACTTGGAGTTGTTGGCCTCCTAATGTTCAGTGGCCGAATTGCGTAAACCGAGTCACGACCAGTTATGCAAGTTCTCAGATTGGAGCTGGTCCGATCCAAGCATGGACATTGCAGCATAGGGTAAAGTCGCGTTGAAAATGGACTCCTCCTCGGTCTTCGTAGCGGAGCCATGGGTTGGCAAGTCGTCGAAATTATCGACAAACTCGTCGAGGTTGCTATGAAAACTCGCTGCGAGAGTTTTCGGCTTCATGACGTCGATGGTGAACCGACGAAAATCACCCGCGCCATCTGCGACGCAGACCCACGAGCCAAAAATGAACGTTGTGCCCTGGGGGGGGCACGGCACTGGTGAACTTGAACGATGCCATCGAGTTCGCCGGTGGATCTTCGATGCGCACCCTTACCTAGCGCGCCAGCTGTAGGTGTTTTACCACCTGCCCACCGAGGGGTATACCCGAGGTGGTAAGTTTTAGGTAGGGTGACGCCGAGATCAGGAACTCAAAGGTGCAAGCAACACAAGGTTTAGATAGGTTTGGGCCGCGATGTGCGTAATACCCTACGTCCTGTATGGTGGTTTGTATTGCCTTGGGTGTTGATGTTTTTTTGAGGGGGTCCCTGCCCGCCCTTATATATCCAGGAGGACAGGGTTACATGAATCCTAGTCTGACGCTAGCCTAGGAATCGTATTCGAGTATAACTCGAGTAGCTTCCTTCTGTATCGGCTAGTCCTACTTCGCATGCGAGTAGAGTACAACATAGATAAGGTATAGGACATGTCCTATCCCCTATTCCTATATGAACTATGTTGTGTACGCAGTCCCGTAGTCCCGGGTCTGACAGCCTGCGCAGAAAGGATAGTGACCGTGACCAACCATCATGGGAAGATAGTCACCTACCACATCCGGCCTAGCCTATGTGAACCAGTGTTAAACTACCTGAAGGCTGAATCACCTCAAGGATTACTGGTAGTCAGGGAGTATGTTGATGTGTTCCCAGAAGAGTTGCCCAGTATGCCACCCGAAAGAGAAGTGGAGTTCTCCATCGATCTAGTTCCAGGTACTGCTCCGATCGTGAAGAGGCCCTATAGAATGACAGTACCAGAGCTAGCGGAGCAAAAGAAACAGTTAGATGAACTACAATAGAAGGGTTACATCAGACCGAGTGCATCACCCTGGGGTGCGCCAGTGCTATTTGTGAAGAAGAAAGATGGGAGCATGAGGCTCTGTGTTGATTACCGGGATCTTAATGGAGTGACCATCAAGTTCAAGTACCCCCTACCTCAGATCGATGATGTGTTCGACCAGCTGAAGGGAGCCAAATTCTTCTCAAAGATCAATTTAAGGTCTGGTTATCATCAAGTGACGATCAAATTTGAAGATATACCCAAGATGGTATTTGTGACTCGCTACAGCCAGTATGAGTTCACAGTGATGTCCTTTGGGTTAACCAATGCCCCTGCAGACTTCATGAACTTGATGAACCGGGTGTTCATGGAGGAGTTAGACAAGTCTGTCGTCATCTTCATTGATGACATCCTGGTCTACTCTCGCAGTGAAGAAGAGCATGCCCAACATTTGAGAGTTGTTCTGGAAAAGCTTAGAAGCCATCAGTTGTATGCCAAGTTCAGCAAGTGTGAGTTTTGGCTGCAGAAAGTCAGTTTCCTTTGGCATGTGCTAACTGCAGTTGGAGTAGCAGTTGATCCAGAAAAGGTTGAAGCTGTATCATCTTGGAAGCAACCAACATCTATCTCGAAAATTCAGAGTTTATTGGGTTTAGCAGGCTACTATCAGAGGTTCATACCAGAATTCTCCAAGTTAGCCAGGCCTAGGACAGAGCTGCTCAAGAAGGACAAGAAGTTTGTGTGGTCAGAAGCATGTGAGTGGAGTTTTCGTGGGTTGAAGGAAAGACTAACCACAGCACCCGTGCTAGTCCTACCAGATATTCACAAGAGCTTCACCATTTATTGTGATGCTTCAAGACAAGGTTTGGGTTGTGTGATAATGCAAGAAGGACGTGTGGTAGCATATGCCTCTCGGCAGCTAAGGCCACATGAGCAAAACTACCTGACCCATGACTTGGAATTAGCTGCTGTAGTCCATGCTTTGAAGATCTGGAGGCACTATCTGATCGGGAACAAGTGCGAGATTTTCACAGACCACAAGAGTCTCAAGTACATCTTTACCCAGCCTGATCTCAACTTAAGGCAACGGAAATGGTTGGAGCTAATCAAGGATTATGACCTGGAAATCCACTACCATCTGGGTAAAGCTAATGTGTTAGCAGATGCTCTCAGCAGGAAGGCATACTGTCATCACTTGGTGACTCAAGCACCCGAGCTATGTGAAGAGATGATGAAGTTGAACCTAAGTATTGTACCCTATTCATGCAACTACAACATCAGCGTCCAGCCCATGCTGGATGACCAGATAAAGAAAGCCCAGCCTAGTGATAAGAAGCTAATGGTGATCAAAACCCTCACTAGCTAGCGAAGATAGAGCCCCGAATTTCAGAGTGGACAGAGATGGAGTCTTGTGGTTCCAGGAGCGGTTATGTGTACCTAAGCAGGGACACTACCGACAGACCATCCTTGATGAGGCCCACAACTCAGCTTACTCTATCCACCCTGGTGCCAATAAGATGTATCTGAACCTGAAGCAAAAGTACTGGTGGCACGGCATGAAGCATGACATCGCAAGATTCGTAGCATACTGTGATGTGTGCTAAAGAATCAAGGCAGAGCACCAGAAACCAAGTGGCCTACTTCAGTCATTACCAATTCCCATGTGGAAATGGGATGAAGTTGGGATGGATTTCATCACCGGCCTGTTGAGAACCAAGAATGGTCATGACTCTATGTGGGTAGTGGTCGACCGCCTCACCAAGGTTGCACACTTCATACCCGTGCGCACTACCTACGCTAGAGACAAGCTGGCTAAGTTATACATTGATCGGATCATGAAGTTGCATGGTGTACCATCAAGGATCGTCTCGGATCGATGCACCCAGTTCACATCAAGGTTCTAGAGAAGCCTACAGAGCAAAGTTGGACTTCAGCTTAGCCTATCACCCTCAGACGGATGGTCAGGTAGAAAGAGTCAACGAAATCCTGGAGGACAAGTTGAGAGCCTATGTGCTCACCTATGGTAAGGATTGGGAAGACAGTCTACCATATGACGAGTTTTCCTACAACAACAGCTATCAAGCCAGTATCAAGATGTCACCGTATGAAGCTCTATATGGAAGGAAGTGCTGAACTCCATTGATGTGGTCGGAGGTTGGCGAGCGCTATATTGAAAGCCCAAACTTCATAGTGGCGGTGGAAGATAAGATTGCAGAAATCTGTGAGAACCTGAAGGCAGCCCAGTCACACCAGAAAAGCTACACAGATAAGAGAAGACGCAAGCTCAGCTTTAAAGTTGGAGATCACGTGTATCTCAAGTTGTCTTCGATTCGTGGTACACGGAGGTTCCAGGGTGCGTGGAAAGTTAGCTCCGTGGTACATTGGCCCCTTTCCAGTTTTGTAGAGGATAGGAACCGTGGCATACAAGATCCAGTTGCCCGAGGAGATGTCAGATGTGCACAACGTCTTCCACGTCTCACAGCTAAAGAAGTGCCTACGAGTACCCAAGGAAAAGGTAGCGCCAGATACGCTGGACCTACAGGACGACCTGTGCTACCAGGAGGTGCCCATGAAGATCTTGGACACTATAACCCGGAGGATGCGTACCTCTTCTGTCACGCTTTGTCGTGTCCAGTGGAGCAGACACACGGAGTCCGAGGTGACTTGGGAGCGAGAAGACGCACTTCACATGGAGTTTCCTCATCTCTTTAAGGACCAGCCAAATCTCGGGGATGACATTCCTTCTGAGTGGGGTAGGTTTGTAACATTCCTTTTTCACATCAAGATAAAACATCAATCAGTACCATAAATAATTTAATTAGTAGTAAATTAACTAGTAGAATTAACTAAAAGAGAATAGAAATGGAAAATAATCAAACAACCAGGAGCCCTTGGGTTGTGACTCTCTTATGGCCAGCAGGCCTGCTCTTTCGCTCTTGCTCTTGCACGTGGCCCAACCCAAGGTCAATTCCACACGTAAAGCCCAACTGCTAGCTTCTTCTTCTACCTCTGGTTAAACAGCACGCCTGTATGCACCGGCACCAATGTTGCTTCGCTTGCCCTGTTGCAGCGCCGAGCATCATGCCGCGCCTCGCCGATCCCGCCCTCGGTCAGGCACCTCGAAGGCCACACCCTGCTGACCCTGCCCCGTCATACCAACCTCACTGGCAGCCATCAATCACAAGCTGACGCTCCTGTACAAGTGAGAAGACCATTCGGGCAGTGCTGCATGCACCTTGTACACGGACCCAGCACCATGACGTTGTTCCTGACCCAAGCAAGATGCTGCCGAGCATCGCGCCAAGCTCCACAGCAATCCAAGCCAGACCATGCTGGCTGCTACGCATCACAACTGCTCACCGACCACAATAAACCACAAACCGGCATCCTAGTCTCGTCGACCGCGCCCTCATGGTCAAACCTCACCGCTGAACCGCTGCACACCACGCTTACTCCACTGAAGCAAGCTTGAATGCCCTGGTCACTTAGACGGCACGACGACGCCCACATTTCAACATGGCAGCAACGGATAAACCGAGCTGAACAGCTTGCCCTTCAATAAACACTACCATGCATGCTACATTGATTCCAGCTGCCACCCGCGTGGACGGCTCGACAAATTAAATGTTGGTAAACCTCACTGCCACCTGACTTGATGCCACTCGTGTACAGCACACCCACAGCTTGAACATCTAAGTGGCTCTACACGCAACAGGCTGCAATCCGCTGGTCACCCTGGCCATAGCACACCTGCTGCCACCAGCCAACGCCTTCACCGCTGAACCGAGCACGAGTGTGAGCTGACCAAAGACCGGTGTCGTGACGTGTTTGAACGCGTGCACGCACAGCAACCTCCATGCCCTCTATTTAAACAGCCACCCATCCGTTGTGCTCTTCGGCCTCCCAGCTCAGTCTTGCATAGCTAGCTCAAAGGTGAGCTCCAAAACTCTCCCTTCTTCCTGCACCTCTCTCTGTCCCTTCACCACGAGAGCACCAGCTAGGGGCCACATGTACACACATGCACACACTTGCACTGCACATGTGCGAACTCCGGCTTTTGGCCATGCGCCCTCGTAATCACACGAGTGAGATGACGCCGCCAGGCACACGTGTGTGCGCTGCACCGTGTACCACACCATCGGCCCCGCGGCGCACCAACACCACACCTTTATAGCTACACGCCGCCACCCCTATCCCTCCTATCTCCTAGCCCATAAGACTCTAATTCTAGGTTCCTCCTAATTTTTCTATAATCAACATGTTTTCCTTTTTCTTTTAATTTTGGATTTTAAAGCATATACGTGAGACACAATCTACTAATTTTTCTTTGATCTATATCTCGTCTACTAGTGTTTATAATACTTTAGGAGCTAATGAAACTATTTTCATAAAATTCAATTCTCTCAATTCTTCAGCAATCGCGCCAAAAACTCGAGTTCCTTTTGGATTTCCTTTTTGATAAATGATAACTGCTGCATTGTCATCATAGCATATTATTATACCATCTTCGCATTTGAATTCTTTACATGTACGTACAATTACAGCTCGAATTACTTCGGATCTTTCTAGAGGCATTTGGGGTACTGCGTCTTTGATTACAGCAACAATAACATCACCAATACGAGCATATCGCTGATTACCAGCGGCTCCTATGACTCGAATACACATCAATTTTCTAGCTCCACTGTTATCTGCTACATTTAAAAGGGTCTGAGGTTGAATCATATTATTTTTATTTTTATTTGTTATTTCAATGCAAAAGGATGAAAGAAATATTGTCTTTCCAGAAAGAAAAACCTGGGGTTTTTTATCTTCAATACTCCTTTTTGGGGTTCTATATCTCTAATCGAAGAAATTGACTTCGTATGGGCATTTTACTGGCAGCTATAGAGATAGCTGCTCTAGCTACAGTTTCGGATACTCCGCTCATTTCATAAAGTATTCGACCTGGTTTAACAACGGCTACCCAATATTCGGGGGATCCCTTTCCCGAGCCCATACATGTTTCTGTGGGTCTTATTGTAACCGGTTTGTCGGGAAAGATACGCACCCAGATTTTTCCACCACGACGTGCATATCGTGTCATTGCTCTTCATCCTGCTTCTATCTGTCTTGCGGTGATCCAAGCGGGTTCAAGTACTTGAAGAGCATATCTACCAAAACAAATACGATTGCCTCGGCAGGATTTTCCCTTCATTCTTCCTCTATGTTGTTTACGAAATCTAGTTCTTTTGGGGTTATAGTCGACTGTTCTTTCTTAGTTCCATCTCTACTGCAAAACTGGACATGAGAGTTTCTTCTCATCCAGCTCCTCGCGAATTAAATGAGAAAGCGTGCGAATTTCTCTAATTCCATAATATTCCAAAATATTATGGATAGATACACATCAATATATAATAGAAAAAGTTAGGTTTTTTTTTATTTTGACTTTCTTAAAATATAAAAATATATAGTCAAGAAAGAAGATCTAGAATATATTCAAATTCTATATTTATAGAAAATAGAATCTTTCTTTTTTTTAATCTCCTTATTTTTATTCTTATTGAATCGTGGTAAAGTATTGTAATCGAATAAGGATTTCACGGGCGAATATTTACTCTTTCCTGTCTTATTTGTTAATTTAGAACTTTATCAAATAAAGCAATTTTTTTGTTTGTTCCGCCATCCCACCCAATGAAGTGTTAGGATTCTTTTCAATAAAATTCGATGCCGTCATAGGTTTTGTTGTTCCCACAGCTTCTCCTTTAATGGTTAGGTTTGAATCCTGCAATGGAGCTTTCAAAAACAAAAAATTTCTTTCCGAGTCAATTTTCTCAGTTTTATTAACGCGGGCTGCTCTTTTTTATTTCTTTAAATTTTTATTTGTTGTTTCGAAAGTTACGATTTCGAATTCTCTCTTTTTTTATTATTTTATTATATTGATGCTTTATCACATTGCTTTTTTTATGATGTAATTCATAGACCATACACATTGGAATCCTATATCTTTCTTATTCTTCTTCCTTCTATCTATCATCCCTCCTTTTATCCACATCCCTTTAGTTTTGCTTTACAGCCTAAAATCTGGTTTCTTTTATAGAGAAAAAAATACAGTTGCTACAACTATATGATAGATCTACTCATTTTTTATAGATGTATTTATTCACATAGTGACTGTTTCTTAGTTAGGATCTCGACAATACGAAGCAATAGGTTGGTTATTAGTTAATTTTCTATAATTACTAAGTTTTTTTCTATTTTTAGTAGGGTTCAGCCAATTTTTTTCTCAATCTTCATTTTTGACCCTAAAGAAAAAACTAACGAGTCACACACTAAGCATAGCAATTATGTTAAAAGATTTATCAATTTTCATTAAATCTTATAGAAAGAGGTATATAGAATTTTTTCTTTTTTTAGGGATTTTTGGAAAAATAAGGTTGTTGTCTTTTTTATTCTATCATAGGGAAGAATGGGAAGACATGGTTAGTTATTCTTCTTCTACGAATATCCAAATTTTTACACCTAATACTCCATAGATAGTTCGAATTGGATAGCAGCAATAATCAATTTTAGCGCGAATTGTTTGGAGGGGCAGTCTGCCCTTTTTAATGCATTCGGCACGTGCAATTTCTTTCCCTGCTAGACGACCCGCAATTTTGATTTTGACTCCCTTTATGTCTGCTTTTTTAGTTAATTCAATGGCTTTTTTCATTGCTTTTTCGGAATGAAACTCTATTTTTTAATGGGAAAGCTATATATTCTGCAAGAATATTAGGTTTTCTATAAGGTTCTTTAACCTTTTCGATAGCAATATTAAGTCTCTGGTTTACAGAATTAACTTCCTTTTGGAGATTGTTCTCTAATTCTTCGATTGCACCCTTTTTCTTTAATAAATTGGGGAATCCAATATGGATTATGACGTGGATTGTATCGATTTCTTTTTGAATTTCTATATGTGTAATTACTTCAGAACTTGAGTCTGATTCTATTTTTCTATTCAAGCCTTTTTTCCTATTCTTTTGTATATAGTTCTTGATACAATTCCGTATTTTTTTATCTTCCTGTAAACCTTCAGAATAATTTTTTGGTTGTGCGAACCAAAAGGAATGGTGATTTTGGGTTGTACCAAGTCTGAAACCGAGTGGATTTATTTTTTATCCCATATTTTTCTATTCTATTTCTTTTTTTTATTGGGAATCGAAATCTTGGATTGATCTAAAGATTATTTAGATTTCTTTACTATATTTAGTACAATTGTTATATGACACATGGCTTTTTTTATAGAATAACTACGTCCTCGAGCTCGAGGTCTGAATTTTTTCATAATAGTACTCCTACTGACTTCGGCTTTAGTGATGAATAAACTCGCTTTGTCGAAATCCCTATAATGAGTAGCATTTGCTGCTGCCGAATAAACCAACTTTAAGATGGGATAAGACGCTCGATAAGGCATGAGGTTCAGTATCATAATGGTTTCCTCGTAGTAACGCCAGCGAATCTCATCAAGAACTCTTTGTGCTTTGAAAACAGACATATGTATGCGTTTTTGTGCTTTGAAAACCCGTTCGAATTTAAGCAGACGATCGGTTGGAACTTTTCTTGCGAGTTTCCTTAGCCCGTTCTTCTTCTTCTTTATCCTAGGGATATACTTTACCAATTTGAAACTTGTCATAAATAAGATTATTACCTGCCTACCTTTACTTTATTTGAATCCTATAAATTTTGTTTATTCTGAATCTTTCTATTCTGAATTCACTTAACGACGAGATTTAGTATCCTTTCTTGCACTTTCATGACTCGTGAAATGCCGAGTAGGCACAAATTCCCCCAATTTGCGACCTACCATAGGATTTGTTATGTAAATAGGTATATGTTCCTTTCCATTATGAATCGCGATTGTATGGCCAACCATTGCGGGTAGAATGCTAGAGATGCCCGGGACCACGTTACTATTATTTCTTTCTCTTCCTTCATATTAACCTTTTCGATTTTTGCCAATAAATGACAAGCTACAAAAGGATTCGTTTTTTTTCATGTCACAGCTGATTACTCCTTTTTTTCATTTTAAAGAGTGGCATACTATGTCCACTATCTCGATCTGAGGTATGGAGGTCAGAATAAATAGAATAATGATGAATGGAAAAAAGAGAAAATCCTTTAGCTGGATAAGGGGCGGATGTAGCCAAGTGGATCAAGGCAGTGGATTGTGAATCCACCATGCGCGGGTTCAATTCCCGTCGTTCGCCCATCGCATTATTGCAAATTCCAAAAATGCAATTTTCCATACTCCTAGTTACGTATTTACTTACGGCGACGAAGAATAAAACTATCACTATATTTTTTCCTTTTCCTAGTTCTTCTTCCAAGCGCAGGATAACCCCAAGGGGTTGTGGGTTTTTTTCTACCAATGGGGGCTTTCCCTTCACCGCCCCCATGGGGGTGGTCCACAGGGTTCATAACTACCCCTCTTACTACGGGGCGTTTACCTAGCCAACACTTAGATCCGGCTCTACCCAAACTTTTTTGGTTCACCCCAACATTACCCACTTGTCCGACTGTTGCTAAGCAGTTTTGGGATACCAAACGGACCTCCCCAGATGGTAATCTTAAAGTGGCCAATTTACCCTCTTTTGCAATCAGTTTCGCTACAGCACCTACTGCTCTAGCTAATTGCCCACCCCTTCCACGTGTGATTTCTATGTTATGTATGGCCGTGCCTAAGGGCATATCGGTTGAAGTAGATTCTTCTTTTTTCTCAAAAAACCCCTTGCCAAACTGTACAAGCTTCTTCCAAGGCATACGGCTTTCTAGATGTATATGACGATCTCTAGACAGATGGATCTTATATGAATCGTATGATGAAGTACCACATGAGTAGATATATAGAAAAGGAATCCAAATCTGCCGAATTGCTCATGTTATGATCTTCTACATCCTAGGTCTCCGCGTTCCGTCATCTGGCTTATGTTCTTCATGTAGCATTCAGATCGAATGACTCTATGAAATTACGTCAATACTTCCACATATTATGGGTAACGTAGGAGACATCCCTATTTTCACCCGGGGGTCTTAATTACCACTGCTTAGCTTTCAATTCGCCTCTGACCATCAAATTAAATGTGGATAACCTGTCCTCCTCTCTTTGAAATAAGGGGCGCTTCCGGTTCTGTGCGTGCTTCAAACAATTTTGTCTTCTCCATATTACCATATCTCTAGAGTCAATAATTTTCTATGAGGAACTACTGAACTCAATCACTTGCTGCCGTTACTCAACAGTTTTCTATTGAGGTCTATCCCGTAGAGGTAGTCAAATTGGATCAGTGATCGATTTCTAGGTTTCGTCATAAACCTAATTGGTTACTTCCAATTACGTAAATCAATAGTTCAAACCGCACTCAAAGGTAGGGCATTTCCCATTGATATAGGAACTTTTGTACCAGAAACAATAGTATCTCCAATTATAGCCCCTCTGGGATGTAAAATATATCTCTTCTCACCATCCCCATAGTGTATGAGACAAATGTATGCATTTCGATTAGGGTCGTATTCTATGGTTACGATTCTACCAGATATGTCTTTTTGATTTCGTCAAAAATCGATTTTACGGTATAGGCGCTTATGACCTCCCCCTCTATGCCTTGCGGTAATGATTCCTCTGGCATTACGACCTTTACCACAATGGTGCCGTCCATGGATCAATTTATTTCGTGGATTGGATTTCACTTACCTGTCTACGGTTCCCTTGCATGTGCTCGGGATAGGTGTTTTGTATAAATGTTTCGCCGTATTATTAAGTATTCTCCTTTAGTTCATTTCTCTATCTAGAAGTGGAATAGAATAACCCGGTTGAAGGGTAATGATCATACGTATGTAATGCATTGTATGTCCCAGAATAGGTCCCATTCTTCTACCCTTTCCGGGTAGTCGATGGCTATTCACAGCTACTACCTTAACACCAAAGAAGAGTTCGACCCAATGCTTTATTTCTGTCTTAGTGAATCCCGATTCGACATTAAAAGTATATTGATTCTTTCCCAATAAACGAAGACTCTTTTCTGTAAATACTGCGTATTTGATTCCATCCATAAATCGACTTTCCCTCCTATGCTCTGAGTTCCAGTATCGATAAGAATTCGAGTTCTTATTGTTCTTATGTTATGGTATGAATATACCATACCAATTCGTTATGTATGGATGATGGATGAGATTCCTGTGGCAGAACCAACCTGAATTATACCGGCTCAAGTACGCGAGTCCTCACCGAAGGGCTACCTCGTACTTCAAACGGTATAAAACTATTGGTCTGTCGGGTAACGTCCCGATAAACCACCGAACGCAGGATCCAACAAGGTACCTCACACGAAGGTGAGTCCAGAGATACAATGCCAAAATATTTTACACCACAGGCAGTTATATTACAAAAAAGTACAAAGCATCATTAGCTCCCACGGAGGAGAGATTATTACAAGACATGTTTTAGTTTTCAGTCAAAGCAGCAGAATTTGGAAAACGTAGACATTGTACATGTCGTTATTATAGATATCATGATAGCCCTGGCATGATATCACTCAGCGGAATCTGTGTTGGCCGGGGACGGATCCCATTCCACGGACCAACCATCAGGCAAAGGATAGGGCCACGGTGTAATGAATGCTGGCTCATCAGGAGGATTACCTGGATTAAATCAACCAAAAGCAAGGCTGAGTATACTAATACTCAGCAAGACTTACCCGGAATTGGGTATAACTTAGCCCATAACTAGACTCATGATGGCTTTAAGCTTTGGTTAAAGTTTTTAGCTAAAAAGCAACAAATAGTAGATCCTTAATTTCATCTTTTAAATTTTCAGGTTCTAGTTGATTAACCATTCTAGGTAAGCACCTATAACTATTCAAACATGGTAGGATCTTTATTCAAACCTCATCTTTGATAATCACATAATTGCTCTTATTACTCTATGTGGTAAAGGGGGTAAGCAGTCTCATTCATCGTGAGAGGCGGACGATTCCTGAATCGAGATTCAAAACCTTGCAAGGATAAACCTAACACACACGCTTGGAACACCAAAGGATCATTCCGAAGCAACCGTTTACCTTTCATTCCGACTTGTGGATCAGATCCACCACAAGCGACTGCAGGTCATACGCACTTCCAAAGTGCAGGACATACGTCTGTAGCGCGACTACAAAACCCGTA
Source organism: Panicum hallii (assembly GCF_002211085.1). Taxonomy (NCBI): domain Eukaryota; kingdom Viridiplantae; phylum Streptophyta; class Magnoliopsida; order Poales; family Poaceae; genus Panicum; species Panicum hallii. The sequence goes on along the minus strand of NC_038046.1, from coordinate 33,855,641 downwards.
TTCCTGGTTGCCCAGCAACACGTATGCCTACACGTCGAACAAAGTAACCAAAAGAAGCAAATACATGTGGTGGGAGGTATGTCCACTCCTCGGGCCGATTGGTTACTAGGCTTACCGCTTACCATATTTCACGGCATGTGGCTAGTACTTTCAAACACTTAACCACCGCTACCACACACTGCGACCTTACCAAGTTCATCAAAACAGACGGGGTATCATCTTGACCATGATACCACATAAAATTCCCGTCCGTCATCCTTATAGTGATAACAGGAATGTAAACATCACAATTCCTATATCGCGCGAGTGACAGGAAATCACTCGACTTCTACCGGTCCTATAGGCAGAGCAGCTATTCGGACCCAAGTTCTAGTATTCAATACATAGGTTCCTAGGATTATGCAACTAAGGTTTCCAAACAACTCCTAAGAACCTAATGCATAAAGATATACATAAATAATAATATAGGTTGCAGTGTAATAAAGTAGGGGTTATGTCCGGGGCTTGCCTTCGCTGGTGGGGCTGGGGTCAGTCAAGTTAATATCCTCCGAACCTTGGTTCGGGACTTCAGAGAATTCTGCGACGAGATTCCCGGAGTCTTCAGAATAACCTCCTTGATCCGGAATCAGCTGATAGTCCCCGTCAGCGAGAGTGGTCGAGTCTACATGATATGCAAGATGAAGTTTAATGGATGCATACATTTGTATTTCAATTCACGATAAAGTTGCAATTCAATGTAAAGGATGTTATATTTCGATAAATAACTTAATTACCCTGTACTGGGCAGTCATTTATCGAGCATTATATGTTTTATCTAAACCCATTAAACAACAGGGTTAGCTATACTAATTACCTAACTAGTGGCATGGAACAACAGGTGGGGTAGTTCTTAAAAACTTTATTCATTGACTATACTAATTTTTCACATGATCTTTGTATTATTATTACATTATGGTTTAATTGAATTATGTCTAATATGTTTGACATCTAATTCTTAGTTGGAAATTTAATCACAGGTTAAACTACTAAAGCATAGCACCCTAAAATATTTTCTTGATTTTTGAACCATTAACATATATGAAAAATTAATTATGTAAGATGAACTATATACTATTTCTATTTAAACTTGTACATTAAGGAACTAATATTAGAATACTAGGATAATTATTTTTCTTCAATTCTATATGTTGAAAGAAAATTAACAGAACTGGTTTTACTATTTTATCATTTTTCTATGAATTACTATGCATTTCCTAAGCCTACAAGCAACTAAATTTGATATTTAAATTAGACCATCAAACATTCAAAAACTGAAGTTGACCCTTTAAGGAAAGTTGCAGATCTTTATCTAAAGATTCCAACAAAATTTAGTTTATAATTTTATGATTTTTTCTCGAAAATATATAGCGTTTATAAGTTGGCAGCAATATTTACATAAGGAGGTCCCTGGATACTATTCCTCTGAGTCTAAAGCTATGCATAAAACCCCTGAAGTTTTGATTCTTCTAAACCAAAGTCCTTGGCCGTGAACCCGAACAGAACAAGACAGGGGCGACCGTGTTCCGGCGACGGCGGTCACCGGCGGCGAGGTTCAAGGGCAGGGACAGGCTTAGGAGCTTACGGTGATCCCGTTGCTCCACTTGTCGAGGGCTAGGGTGGCCGGAAAGTGGAATCCCGACGAGGACCCGAGGCGGCGGCGGAGAGGTCGACGGCGACGATGAGGTTCCGGTGGTCAACGTGGGCAAGGAACCTGCGCACAAGAACCAGCACGTCATGGGGAACGTGTAGTAGGTGCAACTAATTGGAAGAATTCGTGTCGGAGGAGAAGCAATCGACGAAGACAGTGGCGGCGGCGGTGAGGTCCAATACCGGCGATCGTCGGGAGGACGATGCACAGCCTTAGGATTCAACTTGATGGTTCGTGGAGCTTCACAGGGATGACGTGGTGCCGGCTAGGGGTCGTGGTGGCGCGGGGGTACTCGGAGCAAGCTGCCCACGGTGGGCAGGAGGCGGCGGCGGATGGTGGCCGTCGGGAATGAAGCTCCGGTGTTCGAGTGGAGAAGGGAACTGGCCGGGAAGCTGCGCGAAGATGAGGTGGAGCTGAGGATTGGGTCAGCGTAGGCGGAGCACCGGTGGAAAGGTGGGTCTACGGTGAGCTCAAGCTCACCGGCGTTCGGGCGGCACGGGCGACAGCGTTCTGAGACGTGGGAGTGGAAGAGGAGAAAAAGAATGCGACCAGCAGCTCGGTGGGGTTGTTGTAGGGCTCAAGTGCGCGCTAACACAGGGCTGGGCGCTCGACAGGGGGCTTGCGACGGCGGCGGCTCGGTGGCGGCCGAGCGGCGACGGCGTGCGCGTGGCGAGCGCAGGAGATGCCAGGGGGAGAGAGGAGCCGAGGTGGGAGAGGTAGAGAGCGACGCGTGGATACTTGCGGAGGCTGGAGGTGGAGCCTAGGGCGCGGCGCCGGCGGTGAGCGGCGGAGACAGAGGTGAAGCAGAGGGGGAAGCGGCGTGCCAGAGGAAGACGAAGCAGGGGATGTCAGGGGGACCTGTTCGTGATTTCTAAAGAATTCAGGGACCCATCTGTAAACTAAAATTTTCCCACTGCTACAAAGGTCAAATGAAAAAGTGTTCAACATGAAAGTTGTAGAGTTTTTCAAACTCTACAACTTTGCTTTAGGGCTTGGGTTCAGAAACTCAAATTTTACAGCTATTTGGATTACATTTTGAAATAAGATGAAATTTAAATTAATTTGTCTTTGCCCACCTAATTTTGATCAAACTTTGGGCATGTTTACAAATTTTTCTGACCTGTCATGATTACTTGTATTTTTACACATTAACCCTTAAGTAAATTTGAATTTGACTTTTATATTCCAACCATTTCATAGGTAACCCTTATATTTGTTTTAATTTCACATAAATCCTTAGTTTTATACAAAGTCTATTTCTCTTAGATTTTTAACTTCATATTTGTACTTTTCTTTGCTATAGTCAATTGAATTTGACATTTAAGAATATTTTCACACAATTGCACACAAGAACTTATAAAATTCATACTTTACAAATACACCCCTAGTGCTTTGTACAAATCCTAATATACATACCACACACTAATACCTAATGTCTAAATTCTAATTACAGGAATGTTACAGCCTTCCCCCCTTAAAAAGAATCTCGTCCCGAGATTCTAAAGCTGAGCAGAAACGGATGATTAAATTTGGGAATTGGCTTGAAGGAAGTCTGGGAAATTCCGTTGAAGATAAGACTCAGTTTCCCAAGTCGCTTCTTCTTCGGTGTGATGATCCCATAAAACTTTGTACATCTTAACTGCCCTTCTTCTGGTGAGTCTTTCATTGATATCCAGGATTCGAAGAGGTTGTTCGATGTACGAGAGATCGGGTTCAATCTCAATGGCACATGTCTCAATAATTTCCGTGGGTACTTTGACACACTTCTTAAGTTGAGAAACATGAAAGACATCGTGAATAGCAGCCAATTGAGATGGAAGGCGGAGTTTGTATGCTACTGGCCCACAAACATTGAGAATTTCGAAGGGTCCGACGTATCGAGGTGCTAACTTCCCCTTGATGCCGAAACGTTGGACACCTTTGGTAGGAGATACTCGGAGATAGACAAAATCTCCTACTTGAAATTGCAGAGGTTTCCTCCTCTTATCTGCGTAGCTCTTCTGTCGGGACTGAGCGGTTTTAAGATTAGATTGGATAATCTTAACCTTATCTTCGGCTTCAATGACTAGGTCTGGTCCGAAGATTTTGCGTTCACCGGTCTCAGACCAACTCAAAGGAGTTCGACATCTGCGACCATATAACGCTTCGAAAGGAGCCATTTGAAGACTAGCTTGATAACTGTTGTTATAAGCAAATTCAGCTAGAGCAAGGCACTTGTCCCAACTTGTACCATAGTGAATAATACAAGCTCGGAGCATGTCTTCAAGGATTTGGTTAACTCGCTCAGTCTGCCCATCTGTCTGGGGATGATACGCAGAGCTTCGAATCAATTTGGTTCCTAGAGCTGACTGCAATTGCTCCCAAAATCGTGCAATAAATTGGGGCCCTCGATCAGAGATGATAGTTTTTGGAACCCCATGTAATCGAACGATTTGGTCCAGATAGACTTCGGCATACCTTTTAGCAGAGTAAGTGGTATGTACAGGGAGAAAATGAGTTGTTTTTGTGAGTCTATCAATGGTTACCCATATGGAGTCATGCTTTTGAGATGTGTTGGGAAGACCGACAATGAAATCCATGCTAATGTCTTCCCACTTCCATGACGGAATGGGTAATGGCTGAAGTGTACCAGAAGCCTTGAGATGACTAGCTTTGACTCTCTGGCACGTATCGCACTCAGACACATATTTAGCAATTTCTCTTTTCATTCTGGTCCACCAAAAATGTTGCCGTAGATCTTGATACATTTTGGTGCTACCAGGATGAATAGAGAACTTGGATAAATGTGCTTCATCAAGGATTTGCTTGCGAAGCTGATGATCTTTAGGTACAACAATACGATTGTTGAACCACAGGATTCCTTGATGATCAGTGCGAAAACACTTATATTTTGCTTCTTCTAAAGATAGCTTGGATTTGATAATCTTGACACCCTCATCATGGAGTTGAGACATGAAAATTTTATCTCGAAGGGTAGACTCAATAGATAGCTGATTCAGACTTCCTTGAGGAATGATCTCTAAATTGAGTTCCCGCATTTGATTGCAAAGAGTGTCACTGAAAGTTGCTACGGATAAACAATGACAATGTGCTTTGCGGCTAAGGGCATCCGCAACCACATTGGCTTTGCCTGGATGATAGTGTACCTCAAGGTCGTAGTCTTTAATCAATTCTAACCAACGCCTTTGCCTCATATTTAGATCAGCTTGGGTGAAGATATACTTGAGGCTCTTATGGTCAGTGTAAATATTACACTTAGCACCCATAAGATGATGTCTCCAGATCTTGAGAGCATGGATAACTGCTGCCAATTCAAGATCATGCGTTGGATAATTTTGCTCATGAGTCCGAAGTGCTCGGGATGCATAAGCAATAACCCGGTTGTTTTGCATAAGGACACAACCAAGGCCGATTCCAGAAGCATCGCAATAGACATCAAAAGGCTGTGTACTATCTAGCTGAGCTAGTACTGGAGTAGTCGTCAGAAGTTTTCTCAAAGTGTGAAACGCTTCCTCACACCTATCATCCCAATGGAACTTAACTTCTTTCTTAAGTAGTTCAGTCATTGGTTTGGCTATCTTGGAGAAATCTGGAATGAATCGGCGATAATATCCCTCCAATCCAAGGAAACTTCGGATTTGATGGACTGAAGTTGGAGGTTTCCAGTCCATAACCTCTTGGACTTTGGTTGGGTCAACCGATATGCCTTGACTAGAGATAGTATGTCCCAAATATTTCACACTATCCAGCCAGAATTCACATTTCGAGAATTTGGCATAAAGGCGATGATCACGTAGTCGTTGAAGCACGACACGTAAATGATTAGCATGGTCTTCTTTGGTTTTGGAGTATATTAAAATGTCATCAATGAAGACCACGACGAATTTGTCAAGTTCCGGCATGAATACTGAATTCATGAGATACATGAAGTATGCCGGGGCATTGGTAAGTCCAAATGACATAACCAGATATTCATAAAGTCCATATCTGGTCGAGAAGGCCGTTTTTGGAATATCACAAGGCCTAATCTTGATCTGATGATAACCAGAGCGTAAGTCAATCTTGGAGAAGACCTTAGCTCCGGCTAGTTGATTGAACAAGATATCAATGCGGGGAAGAGGATACTTATTTTTAATAGTAACCGCATTGAGTGGACGGTAATCGACACATAGCCTCAGACTATCGTCTTTCTTCTTGACAAAGAGAGCAGAACAACCCCAAGGTGAAGCACTTGGACGTATATACCCCTTATCAAGAAGATCTTGAAGCTGAATTTTCAGTTCTGCTAATTCATTTGGAGGCATACGATACGGCCTCTTTGAAATAGGAGCAGTGCCCGGTTGAAGTTCAATGATGAACTCGATGTCTCTATCTGGTGGCATTCCAGGCAAGTCGTCTGGAAAGACATCGGGGTACTCACATACTATAGGAATATCCTTGACTTTGATATCTGTGATAGCATAAGTACAAGAATGCAGATATTCTGGCTGAGGCAAATAAAGAGTAATGGCCCCACGATACGGTGAATCAATTTCGATAACTCGGGAAGATATGTCTAACCGGACTCGATGTTCAGTCATCCAGTTTGTCCCAAGTATAATATCGATACCCTCCAAACTTAGTAAAACCAAATCAGTTTTGATTTCAATGCTACCTAACTGAATTGGCACACTTTTAACCATTTTGTTGGAGGTGATTTTTCCTCCAGGGGTAGAGATCATGTATGACCCCTGGATAGGACAAGAATCAAGTCCTAGTCGGTTACCACAGTTGTTACTAATAAAGCTATGTGTTGCTCCAGAATCAAATAAAGTAACAACTGGTTTGTGGTGAATAGAAAATGTACCCGACATGATGGGAGCTCCATCTGGAAGTTCTGCCAAAGTGGTGAAGTTAATCCGTCCTTGCCAGACTTGCATCACCGGCTTCTTGCCCTTATTCTGGTTACCCTGGGTAGAGCTCTGCCCTGGATTAGATTTCTTGGGCCGCGGACAATCCCAGATGAAATGATCCGCGCTTCCGCAATTGAAACAGCGATAATTGCTGCCTCTCTGTGGCACTTGTTGAACATTTGGCCGTGGGCCAGATGATTGTGCTTGTTGCGGAGGAACGGGAGGTCTGTACCTTCCTTGCTGCTGGGGTGGCCTAAAAACCAATCTACCCGTTGGGGCATTCCGCTGGGGTGCTTTGGGCGATGTATTGGGAATAACCCGATACCTCGGTGGTTGAGCACTCGAGGGTCCAGCAGGGTTCTTCCGCTTCTTCTCGGCATAATGTGCTATGATGCAATCTTCTTGAGTTAAGGCCATGTTAACCAACTCACTGAAAGTATTAGCCCTCACAAGATTCAGGCGTTCCTTGAGTTTGGTGTTAAGGCCCTGACGGAAACGGTCTTGTTTCTTGGCATCATTATCTGCATGATACCCCGCATATTGGCACAGATGATTGAAATTCTGTGCATACTGCAGAACTGTATTGGCACCTTGAGTAAGAGCTAGAAATTCATTAAGCTTTCACTCCAATAATCCGGCTGGAATATAATGTGCTCGGAAGGCGACCCGGAACTCATCCCAGGTTTTGACATGGTCTGCGGGCTGCATGGCGCAGAAATTATCCCACCATATCCGAGCAGCACCACGGAGTTGTTGAGCAGCAAAGGAAGCTTTGCTAGAGTCCGCACATGGTATGGTCAGGAGAGCGAACTTCGATTCAATAATATGGAGCCAGGCATCGGCATCCAAAGGTTCTTCGGCCTTACTGAAAAAGGGCGGCTGGGTACTGAGAAAATCTTGGTAACTAGCTACAGGAGGATTGCGATCATCACGGCCTCCTCGGTATTGATGTTGCTGGTTCTGCTGCGCTTGAACCAGCAAGTTAAGCAACTCTGTTTGCCGAGCCATAACTTCGGCAAGGTTGGGAGGAGGTGGTGGCGGTTGTTGAGAACCGCTGGCCTGATCAGCCCGGAAACCTTCCGGGGTTCCGCACGTGGCTCCAACCATCTGAAACAAAGGAGATGTCCATCATTAACCATATAGCCTTACTCCCAATTTCAGAAGATATAAACAAAGTTCATACTCCATTCAATCATCTCATTTCAGAATCATAAGGATAATGAACAGGATGATAAAACAGGAAATTTATATTACAATATTGGTTCGGTTTGTTCTCCGCATCGTACATCCGAAAGATCTCTACGCAGGCCATCTATGTTACAACAATTGGCATGAGATCTAGCTAAGTTACACACTCCTTAAGTTATTACACTCCCCATAGGTTACATCTAGATAGTCGACGATTTGCTAAACTAAAAATCGTCGAAGTTGCCTACAGAAGATTGACTGCCAGAAGAAGAGTGATGGGGACTAAGAACTGGATCCCCATGCTCAGAGTCAATCTCTGAAACACCCTCAATCTCTTCGGGATCTTCTTCTTCAGGTATTATGGGTATAGTGTGAAGTATCGGTTGCTGCTGCAATTCCTCAATGTGAGCCTAAGCATCATCAGCTGCAAGTATCAGATCATGAATTTGTGCCTGTAGGAACTCAATAACAGTGTCACGCTGAGTGATAATATGATCACTCTCATTGATCTGATCTTCTCGATGAAGGATTGTCTCATCCCTTGCGGCGATGATTTCATCCTTTTGAGTCACCAAGGCTTGTAATTCTTCTATTTGGGTTACCTGATGATCAGCATTCCGATAGTGGCTTTGAGCCACAACAGTTAACTGACTCACACCATGACGCAGTAGCATCTGGTAATGATAAACCTGGTAACAATACGGACGGTTTCTTCAGCCAGATCTCCTAGCAGATGACCATGATGGTCTGTCCGAAAATCCCAGTCCGAATTACCCGGGTCTATGGTAGGAAGTAACCCAATAGGATAGGCAGCAACTTCAATCGGATGCTGATTGCAGAAGAGTTTAATAGCTTCTAAAGCAGCAGTTTCAAGAGTATCCACTAGACGATATCCAACCACTTCCACTTCTATGAGAGGCCATAAGGAGCGGAAAGGGTGTTGAGGAATTATCATCTTAACCCTGCAGCGGGGAACTCCTTCTTCACGATACTCTACCCCATCATACAGAGGAGGCTCTGTATAATGAAACATACTCAAGGATTCCCACAAAAGACGAGGAAACCCTTCCCAATGTAAACCATTGGTGTGAAAGTGCCCCTCCTGATCCCAAAAGGTATTAGCAGAAGCAGCCATCTGCGACAACAATGCAAATGGTAAGATATTTTTTACCCTGTTTGAGAAATTTTACAAGGTAAAATGGATTAAGATAGCTAATTCTGATAACAGCAAAGGCTGGAAATCAGATGGATACCTAAGATACCCAACTAAAGATTCTTACTTACCCAAACTAGGAAAAACCATTGTGTACCTATTTTTCAGATAGCATTAAGTATGCAGTGATTTTGTTGATTAGTGTATTATGCATGCACGCACTAATCGATCTCACAAACAAAAATTAACTGCCAAGTAATCTTGGTCTTACGTGGTTAGTTACGGTGGCACAATATAAATACGTCTCTCACTATTAACTAGTCGATAGGTCCTATCCGTCCTAATTTCGGAATCGTGGTTAGTGTACCTGCAGAAAACCACAATGCATATATATATATATATATTCAATGAACCTTTCATGCCAGCATGTCATGAAAGCGTCCCCATTCATTACTGCTCACTATAGAAACAGCATCTGTACAATTACCGCCGTACAGACAACGTTAACATACATTATTGAATAACGTATTCACGGGGGTACCGCAAATTGCGGGGGTATGAACAGCGATCGCCATACCCTGCGCCGAACCATTTACTCCCAATGTAGTCAACTTGAAGTTGGCACATTGGCAGCATCTCAAGTAGGCCACTGCTTGAGAAACAGCGTTCGGTTCGCATCACCGACGGGAAGGCCAAGCTCCCTCAGTTGGCTGAGGATCCTTACCTTCTTACCTCCGTTCGTAGGTGTCGTTACAGAATGTAAGGTTGGGTTGTGCATAAATTTAAGTTTTGACAGAAACGTAATGCTGGTAGTTAGAGTTATATATACATATATTATAGCCACCTCTATTTCCCTTATAAGCATTACCCTAGGGCTTACATACTATACATAATCCTTAACGAACCACCGTAGTTCGCAAATACTTGATTAATCAGTTTTTATACTAAAAATTACTTTTTAAGGCTAATTATATCTCCAGGGTACACTTGCTGCTCTGATACCAGCTGTGGCAGAACCAACCTGAATTATACCGGCTCAAGTACGCGAGTCCTCACCGAAGGGCTACCTCGTACTTCAAACGGTATAAAACTATTGGTCTGTCGGGTAACGTCCCGATAAACCACCGAACGCAGGATCCAACAAGGTACCTCACACGAAGGTGAGTCCAGAGATACAATGCCAAAATATTTTACACCACAGGCAGTTATATTACAAAAATGTACAAAGCATCATTAGCTCCCACGGAGGAGAGATTATTACAAGACAGGTTTTAGTTTTCAGTCAAAGCAGCAGAATTTGGAAAACGTAGACATTGTACACGTCGTTATTATAGATATCATGCTAGCCCTGGCATGATATCACTCGGCGGAATCTGTGTTGGCCGGGGACGGATCCCATTCCACGGACCAACCATCAGGCAAAGGATAGGGCCACGGTGTAATGAATGCTGGCTCATCAGGAGGATTACCTGGATTAAATCAACCAAAAGCAAGGCTGAGTATACTAATACTCAGCAAGACTTACCCGGAATTGGGTATAACTTAGCCCATAACTAGACTCATGATGGCTTTAAGCTTTGGTTAAAGTTTTCAGCTAAAAAGCAACAAATAGTAGATCCTTAATTTCATCTTTTAAATTTTCAGGTTCTAGTTGATTAACCATTCTAGGTAAGCACCTATAACTATTCAAACATGGTAGGATCTTTATTCAAACCTCATCTTTGATAATCACATAATTGCTCTTATTACTCTATGTGGTAAAAGGGGTAAGCAGTCTCATTCATCGTGAGAGGCGGACGATTCCTGAATCGAGATTCAAAACCTTGCAAGGATAAACCTAACACACACGCTTGGAACACCAAAGGATCATTCCGAAGCAACCGTTTACCTTTCATTCCGACTTGTGGATCAGATCCACCACAAGCGACTGCAGGTCATACGCACTTCCAAAGTGCAGGACATACGTCTGTAGCGCGACTACAAAACCCGTATTCCTGGTTGCCCAGCAACACGTATGCCTACACGTCGAACAAAGTAACCAAAAGAAGCAAATACATGTGGTGGGAGGTATGTCCACTCCTCGGGCCGATTGGTTACTAGGCTTACCGCTTACCATATTTCACGGCATGTGGCTAGTACTTTCAAACACTTAACCACCGCTACCACACACTGCGACCTTACCAAGTTCATCAAAACAGACGGGGTATCATCTTGACCATGATACCACATAAAATTCCCATCCGTCATCCTTATAGTGATAACAGGAATGTAAACATCATAATTCCTATATCGCGCGAGTGACAGGAAATCACTCGACTTCTACCGGTCCTATAGGCAGAGCAGCTATTCGGACCCAAGTTCTAGTATTCAATACATAGGTTCCTGGGATTATGCAACTAAGGTTTCCAAACAACTCCTAAGAACCTAATGCATAAAGATATACATAAATAATAATATAGGTTGCAGTGTAATAAAGTAGGGGTTATGTCCGGGGCTTGCCTTCGCTGGTGGGGCTGGGGTCAGTCAAGTTAATATCCTCCGAACCTTGGTTCGGGACTTCAGAGAATTCTGCGACGAGATTCCCGGAGTCTTCAGAATAACCTCCTTCTTGATCCGGAATCAGCTGATAGTCCCCGTCAGCGAGAGTGGTCGAGTCTACATGATATGCAAGATGAAGTTTAATGGATGCATACATTTGTATTTCAATTCACGATAAAGTTGCAATTCAATGTAAAGGATGTTATATTTCGATAAATAACTTAATTACCCTATACTGGACAGTCATTTATCGAGCATTATATGTTTTATCTAAACCCATTAAACAACAGGGTTAGCTATACTAGTTACCTAACTAGTGGCATGGAACAACAGGTGGGGTAGTTCTTAAAAACTTTATTCATTGACTATACTAATTTTTCACATGATCTTTGTATTATTATTACATTATGGATTAATTAAATTATGTCTAATATGTTTGACATCTAATTCTTAGTTGGAAATTTAATCACAGGTTAAACTACTAAAGCATAGCACCCTAAAATATTTTCTTGATTTTTGAACCATTAACATATATGAAAAATTAATTATGTAAGATGAACTATATACTATTTCTATTTAAACTTGTACATTAAGGAACTAATATTAGAATACTAGGATAATTATTTTTCTTCAATTCTATATGTTGAAAGAAAATTAACAGAACTGGTTTTACTATTTTATCATTTTTCTATGAATTACTATGCATCTCCTAAGCCTACAAGCAACTAAATTTGATATTTAAATTAGACCATCAAACATTCAAAAACTGAAGTTGACCCTTTAAGCAAAGTTGCAGATCTTTATCTAAAGATTCCAACAAAATTTAGTTTACAATTTTATGATTTTTCCTCGAAAAGATATAGCGTTTCTAAGTTGGCAGCAATATTTACATAAGGAGGTCCCTGGATACTATTCCTCTGAGTCTAAAGCTATGCATAAAACCCCCTGAAGTTTTGATTCTTCTAAACCAAAGTCCTTGGCCCTGAACCCGAACAGAACAAGACAGGGGCGACCGTGTTCCGGCGACGGCGGTCACCGGCGGCGAGGTTCAAGGGCAGGGACAGGCTTAGGAGCTTACGGTGATCCCGTTGCTCCACTTGTCGAGGGCTAGGGTGGCCGGAAAGTGGAATCCCAACGAGGACCCGAGGCGGCGGCGGAGAGGTCGACGGCCTCGACGAGGTTCCAGTGGTCAACGTGGGCAAGGAACCTGCGCACAAGAACCAGCACGTCATGGGGAACGTGCAGGTGCAACTAATTGGAAGAATTCGTGTCGGAGGAGAAGCAATCGACGAAGACAGTGGCGGCGGCGGCGAGGTCCAATACCGGCGATCGTCGGGAGGACGATGCACAGCCTTAGGATTCAACTTGATGGTTCGTGGAGCTTCACAGGGATGACGTGGTGCCGGCTAGGGGGTCGTGGTGGCGCGGGGGTACTCGGAGCAAGTTGCCCACAGTGGGCAGGAGGCGGCGGCGGATGGTGGCCGTCGGGAATGAAGCTCCGGTGTTCGAGTGGAGAAGGGAACTGGCCGGGAAGCTGCGCGAAGATGAGGTGGAGCTGAGGATTGTGTCAGCGTAGGCGGAGCAGCGGTGGAAAGGTGGGTCTACGGTGAGCTCAAGCTCGCCGGCGTTCGGGCGGCACGGGCGACAGCGTTCTGAGACGTGGGAGTGGAAGAGGAGAAAAAGTGTGACAGTTCGTGTATCTGTAAGCTAGGCTTATAATTTGATAGTGTGAAGTGTACGCTTGTTAGTATAAAACTTTTGTGTGTTTGTGTGAAACTGTTGAAAATTTAAAATACAAGTAAAAAGGGTATTTTTGTAATTACAGAAAAACATAGGGTTGTTTTTGCAAAATGTATTTGGATTAGGGTAATTTCAAAATAAGTAAAAGTGGTTTTGTAAACATGTTTTCCTTGTTTTAACCCTTGTAAAAATATATTTATTTATCCAAAAGTTTCATTGGAAATGTGTATGTTGAAGTGTGTAAAAATTTTGGGTAAAGTGGTAAAAACAAGGGTATTTATGTAATTTTATAAAAGTATAAGTCCTTATACGCAAATATTTGATTTACACAAGTAATTTTCAAAATTTACTAGGGGCCAAATTATAAGAATGCAAGTAATCATGACAGTTCTGAAAACTTGCACCTAGGCCCAAGTTGTGTGTAAAATATGTAACAAGGACAAGTCTTTATAAAATTTAAAGTTAGTTCAAAGTTTCCAAAATAAGGTTGCATACCATGAGTTTTGGAGTTCAAACCCTAAAGCAAAGTTGTAGAGCTTGAAAAGTTGTACAACTTTTATTTTGGTCATTTCTCCATTAGAGCCCTGTATCAGTGGGAAAGTTAGTTTTACTTCCGGGCCCTTAAAGTTTTTGCAAATTACAAACAGGTCCTTGGCGCTCTCCCACTCATCTTCTACCTCTGGCTGCTTCCTCTGTTTCTCTGTTTCAGCACGCCGCCGCCGTCCTTCTTTAATTCCGGCCGTCAGAGCAGCCCCCCTGCCCCCCCTCTCCACTCCTGGGCACCGCTTATCTCTTCCCCGGCCTTATCCCCTACTTCCCCCGCTCATTCCCGTGCCGCCACGCACCCACCACCGCCTGCCCGAGCTGCCAGAGCCGCGCCACCGTGCCGCCGCCGTGGCGCCCGGCCGTGCGTCCCTCTCCTCCCTTCCTTTCTCTATAAATAGCACCCCCAAGCCCTCTTGAAGCTAATCCCCACCCCCTTTGCGCCGTTCCCCTCGCCAGAGTGCTGCCCCCAGTGCCGCCCGCCGCCGCCCTACTGCCTCAACGCCGGCAGGCTTTCCCCGGCCGTCTCTTCTCCTCCCAAGTGTGCCAATCGGTGCGCCCGAATACCCTCATCCTTCCCACCCCCTTCCCCTTGCGGATTCTCCACTCCATCGCCGGAATCGGGATGAACCCGAGCTTGCTCCGGCCATCCATGGCAGGAGGACCCAATTGTGAAGCCCCAAATCTTTCCAAGGGTCCAAATGAAAGTTTTCAACCTTTCCAATGTGCTGAACTTTGAAAATCCCTAGGAAATCGTAGAAAATTCAAAAAAATATAAAACCAGTTACATGTGAATCTTCATTTCAAATTCTATCACTTTTGTTTTAGGACCATGCTGTGAAAATGGACAGTTTGTACTGTATTTAGAATGGAAGTGAATGGATGTTTGTTATTTCATGTGAGTGATATTTTTGACTTGTAAATTCAATAGAGAATTGTAGGAAATTCCAAAAATTACAAAACCAGTTTTGTTTGAAACTAGGTTTTGAACTCTATAACTTCTATTAAGTGAGTTTGATTTGAAACCAAATAGTTTTGCATCAATGTTGAATCTAAGACATGGAAATGTAATATCCAATCCGTAATTCCAATTTTAACCCTATAGGTTAACTTTGTGATCATGATTTTTGATATACAAATTTCTATAGATGACATATAAAGTGATATAAAATCTTCAAATCTAAATTCATGATATAATTTAATTTCTTTTAAGATAACCATTTCAAATTATTTTGAGCAAAAATTTGCTAAGCATACCTTTTAAACTTTAATCAATTAGATCTCTTAATCATGAATTATGAAGTAATCTATTTTTAAATATTCAAAATCTTATAACATTCTTTACTCAAAAAGTTTAAATTCAAATCTAAATCTGAATTTAACTCTAATTTATGTTTTAATATTTATCTTGGATTAATTCAATTTGTTTATAATACAATTAACTAAATCTTTTCAGTGAAGCTTATCTAATTAGATCTTTTAATCAAAATCTTTTAAATACACAATAAGCTGTGTTTAAGTTTTCGAAACTTTATAACTCTAATTACTTAGGGTTCACATTCAAATTTGAATTTAATTTAAACTTGAAATACTTAATTTCTGTTTTCAATTAAATTAATGCTTTAGTCATGAGTTAATATTTATGATTTAAGGCTTAGATTCCTTTTTATACCATAAGTTCTTAAGTGTTAACCTATTGGATTGCAGCTAATCTTTGAAATATAGCTTGTGTCCTTCTTGTTTAGTCTTGTGTAAAAATTTTCAAGTCTTTTCCTGCTCTTTAGCTATGGAATTTAAGTGCCTTTGTGTTGTAGTTGATGAAATGTTTGTATGTAGATTTTAATCTTGCTAGGACCTTTTCTGTAAAATCAGCACACCCCGGCCTTTATCGATCACATACCTTTAGGATACACTTATCGACTACATACCTATCGGCTAGGTACTCTGTCGGATTAAAATGTGAATCGGCTATGTGTGAACCTTTGTTAAACAGCCGATTTATCTGAGTTTTCACACTAGATCTTAAGATTCTTGCTTTCGGCTAATCCAAGCTGATTTTAGTTGTTTTCCATATAGGTCAATTGTGTCCGATCAATTCTTAGTTTTCCAATCTTTACCGGCACACTTCTATCTGCCGATTTGTCGGCTAAGAAGTCAGTCACGTACAACCCATCAACTATACACCTATCGGCCACATTCTCGTTAGACTAGTTTCGCACTTGTGGTCTCACCAACCTAGTATAATATTAGTGTTCTGTTACACCTAATTCTTGAAATAGGTCTAACTTAGCTAACCTTATCGGCTGTACGGCACTCAATTGTTGTGTTGACGTAATCCAGCCGATGCAACCACACCTAGTTACTTAGGATAATACTTAAGCACATCTCAGTTAAGACACGCCTCTGTTAGACATGACCAAAGCACATCCATCGGCTAAACCTGATGCATCCTCATCAGTTAAAGCCAAGACCTTTACACCAACCAATTAGATAACCGAACATGCTACCCAATGAAGTTATAATAAATGTTTAGGGTAACCCACCTTGTTGCTTAACGTAACTAGTTACTTTGGTTGATACCCGATAAATGACTGCCCAGTACAGGGTAGTTAGGTTGTTTGTCGAAATGTAATGTTCTTTTATTTGAATTGCAACTTTATCGTGAATTGAAATGAAAGTGTATGCATCCATTGAACTCCATCTTGCATATCATGTATACTCGATCTCTCCCGCCGACGGAAATTAACAGCTAATCCCGGAACCAGAAGGAGGTTATTCTGAAGATCCCGAGAACTTCGTCAGGGAATTCTCTGAAGGCCCGAACAAAAGTTCGGACGTTATTAACTTGACTAACCCAGCCTCACCAGTTAAGGCAAGCCCCGGACATATCCCACTACTTTATTTACACTGCAATCTATGTCTATCTATATTATATCTTGCATTAAGTCTAGGAATTGAAGTGAAACCCTAGATGCATGAATCCTAGGAATCCAATGTAATGCTCCCGAGTCCTTATCGGATAGTTGCTCCGCTAATAGGACCGGTAGAAGTTGAGTGATTTCCTGTCACTCGCGCGATATAGGAGTTGCATGTTTACATTCCTGCAACCACTATAAGGATGACGGACAGGGTCATGTGTTGTATCATGACCTGGAAATTTACCCTGTCTGTTTCGTTAAAAGTTGATAAGGCCGATCCATGTGGTAGTGGTGGCTAAGCGTTTGAAAGTACTAGCCACATGCCGCGAAATATGGTAAGCGGTAAGCCTAGTAGCCAATCGGCCCGGCAAGTGGACATACTGACCACCACTCGTCTTGCTTCTTCTGGGTACTTATGTTCGATGTGTGGGAATACGTGTTGCAAGGGCAACCAGGAGTACGGGTTTTGTAGTCGCGCTACAGGCGTACGTCCTGCACATATAGGGTGTGCGTATGGTCCTGCAGTCGCTTGTGGTGGCCCTGTCCACAACCCGGAATGAAAGGCAAACGGTTGCTTCGGAACGCCCTGTTGGTATTCCAAGCGTGTGTGTTAGGTTTACCTTGCAAGGTTGAATCTCGATTCAGGAATCGTCCGCCTCTCACGATGTATGAGACTGCTTATCCCTTTTACCACATCGAGTAAAAAGTGTAATTGTTGAAGAAATAATCTTGATGGATGATAATATCTACATTGCTTGTTTAGTATAGGTGCTTACCTAGAATGGCTAATCGAACTAGAATCTGAAAGCTAAAACTTGAAAATAGGTTATATTCTTAGTTGCTTTTCAGCTGAAACTAAACCCAGAACTATTATAAGCCTTCATAAGTCTAGTTATGGGCTAAAGTATACCCAATCCCGGGTAAGCCTTGCTGAGTATTAGTATACTCAGCCTTGCTAGTTTTATGTTTTTCAGGTAAAGCCTTTGAAGACCCCACTCTTTCCCTGTCATGGCCCTGTGCTCTTCCAGATGATTGGTCCGTGGAATGGGATCCGTCCCCGGCCAATACTGATGATCTCGAGTGATGTCGTGACAGGGCTTAACATGACATCCGTCTTGACGACGTGTTGTAATCGTCGCGTATGTTTTCCGCTGCTAAAAATCATAGCTTAAACAGTTTGTATTGTTTTCTCTAAGTTTGAAACTTTGTACTACTATTATAAACTCTTGTAATGTAATTCCCTATTATGTAACTTGTGATGGTGATTGTATCTCTGGACCCACCTTCGTGTGAGGTAACCTTATTGATCCTGTGTATCGGTGGTTTATCGGGACGTTACCCGACAGGCCAAGGGATTATACCGTTTGAAGCACGTTGGAGCCCTCGGGATTGGACTCGCGTACTTGAGCCGGTATAATTCAGATTGGTTCTGCCACAGCTGGTATCAGAGCTATAAGGTTACCCTGGAGATACATTTTACCTTAAAAATACTTTCAGCATAAAAGTTTGACCAACAAAGTATTTGGCAAAACTACGTTGGATTCGTTAAGGATTGAGCTTAGTACGTAAAGCCCTAGGGTAATGTTTATAAGGGAAATAGAGGTGGCTATATATATGTATATAATCCTAACTACCAGCATTACTTTTCTGTCAAAACTTAAATTCATGCACAACCCAACTTTACATTCTGTAACGACATCTTCGATCGTGAGGTAAGAAGGTAAGGATCCTCAGCCAACTGAGGGAGCTTGGCCTTCCCATCGGTGATGCGAACCGAACGCTGTTTCTCAAGCAGTGGCCTACTTGAGATGCTGCCAATGTACGAACCTCGGTTGACTACATTGGGAGTATAAGGTTCGGCGCAGGGTATGGCGATCGCTGTTCATACCCCCGCATTTTGCGGTACCCCCCGTGAATACGTTGTCTCGACGACGTATGTTAACGTTGTCTGTACAGCGGTAATTGTACAGATGCTGTTTCTATAGTGAACAGTAATGTTTGGGGACGCTTTCATGACATGCTGGAATGAAAGGTTCAACAGATATATATATATTGTGATTTTCTGCAGGTATGCTAACCTCGTTGCGTAAGCTTGAACGTAAGAACGACTAGTATATATATATAGGGAGAGACGTATTTATATGATGCCACCGTAACTAACCACGTAAGACCAAGATTACTTGGCAGTTATTTTTGTTTGTGAGAACGTGTAGAACGTGCATGCATCATGACATCTTGGATTGACCTGATTGCCTTGTTGTTATGTTGATGTACTGAAACATGTGCTTGTATCTGAATGCCTGCCTAGACTTTGTGTTGTAAAAGTTAACGTAATATGCTAGGTTAATTTAGAGTTAAGATAGTCTTTTGTGAATCAATTGGATTGGATTATGTTTGAGCTCTATCACCAATCTTAGCTTGACAGCCAAATCAAACCCCTAATCTTGCTTTGAATCTGTTTCGGCAGAACCATTGAGCTTTTCTTTTTGAGCTTTTCTTTTGATGGTTAAACCTTGATGACTATCATCAAACCCTTGAATCCATCGTTCAGTGATCACCTTTTCTCTTTTAATGTTGTACCTTATATTGTTGGCTATTTTGGCTACAACATCTGAAAGTTGTACCTTCAATTTTTGCTCAGATGATTTTGGAAAAAATTAAAAAGATGTATGACAATAGTTACTTTTTGAATACAATTCTCCCAGCAAAAGTCATACATCATAACACATACCATCTTTGGTCAATGCATGGTGTTGCATCATCATCGGAAATCCGTAGACTGACTAACGGGTGGGTGTCCAGTACAACCTTCGAGTTATCCTCGAGTTCCTAAGTCTATCTTGTTGCTATTGGCACTACAAGGTTGTTATTCCTCTTTTGTGGTGGTGTTTAATCACATGACCATGATACCGTGTCGGAACCTAAGGCCTCAGGTGTGCTGCAGCCACATAACTGAGCCATTAGGAGCGCACTGGTGACTAGGTCTATGTGACGTAACCCCACTGCAATCCCCTTTTATGCAACCTTACTAGTGTCCTAACTTTTGATCCTCGCTTAAGGATGTAGAACTACCCAGGTGTTAGTTACGAGAAAACGGTTGCAGGGTGCGAGTCGTGTGCATCATCAACTTATGATAACAATATGCATCATATTTCATGCATTTCATACGTGCATACATTGCGAGTATCATCATCCTTGCATCATGGGATATGCATCATTTGGTCAGCATCATGGCAATTGCATTGTGTCATATGCACCATCTTAATCGTGCATGGAATCCTTCATCCTCGTATTGCATCCTCATCCCAAACAGTGCATCACATTCATGGGTATATATATCCAGCATTACACTTTGAATTGGAGCATTTTATCATTATCCCTTGATTGCATCAGTATAAATAGGCATGTTTTACAATCAACATCCTCTAAATTATTTAAGTAATAAACTCTGAGCAAAAATACTTCAAACATCATTTTGTCAAACCCTTATACCATCCTTATTTGTTATCCATGAGTTTCGTCCTCATGTACAATCTCTTATCTTGTCAAACTCACCTATGTACAATCTCTTCATACTCTCGTTATACTCATCTCGCCATGCTCTCGTCATCAACTTCAATCTTCTCTAGTGCGATTGCTTCTTGCCATTTTTAATGGGTGATTTGCTTCTCTTCCCTTCAGAGCCTTACGTCCGAATCTCGGGACGAGATTCTTTTTAGGGGGGAAGGCTGTGACAGTTCATGTATCTGTAAGCTAGGCTTATAATTTGATAGTGTGAAGTGTACGCTTGTTAGTATAAAACTTTTGTGTGTTTGTGTGAAACTGTTGAAAATTTAAAATACAAGTAAAAAGGGTATTTTTGTAATTACAGAAAAACATAGGGTTGTTTTTGCAAAATGTATTTGGATTAGGGTAATTTCAAAATAAGTGAAAGTGGTTTTGTAAACATGTTTTCCTTGTTTTAACCCTTGTAAAAATATATTTATTTATCCAAAAGTTTCATTGGAAATGTGTATGTTGAAGTGTGTAAAAATTTTGGGTAAAGTGGTAAAAACAAGGGTATTTATGTAATTTTATAAAAGTATAAGTCCTTATACGCAAATATTTGATTTACACAAGTAATTTTCAAAAGTTACTAGGGGCCAAATTATAAGAATGCAAGTAATCATGACAGTTCTGAAAACTTGTACCTAGGCCCAAGTTGTGTGTAAAATATGTAACAAGGACAAGTCTTTATAAAATTTAAAGTTAGTTCAAAGTTTCCAAAATAAGGTTGCATACCATGAGTTTTGGAGTTCAAACCCTAAAGCAAAGTTGTAGAGCTTGAAAAGTTGTACAACTTTCATTTTGGTCATTTCTCCATTAGAGCCCTGTATCAGTGGGAAATTTAGTTTTACTTCCGGGCCCTTGAAGTTTTTGCAAATTACAAACAGGTCCTTGGCGCTCTCCCACTCATCTTCTACCTCTGGCTGCTTCCTCTGTTTCTCTGTTTCAGCACGCCGCCGCCGTCCTTCTTTAATTCCGGCCGTCAGAGCAGCCCCCCTGCCCCCCCTCTCCACTCCTGGGCACCGCTTATCTCTTCCCCGGCCTTATCCCCTACTTCCCCCGCCCATTCCCGTGCCGCCACGCACCCACCACCGCCTGCCCGAGCTGCCAGAGCCGCGCCACCGTGCCGCCGCCGTGGCGCCCGGCCGTGCGTCCCTCTCCTCCCTTCCTTTCTCTATAAATAGCACCCCCAAGCCCTCTTGAAGCTAATCCCCACCCCCTTTGCGCCGTTCCCCTCGCCGGAGTGCTGCCCCCAGTGCCGCCCGCCGCCGCCCTACTGCCTCAACGCCGGCAGGCTTTCCCCGGCCGTCTCTTCTCCTCCCAAGTGTGCCAATCGGTGCGCCCGAATACCCTCATCCTTCCCACCCCCTTCCCCTTGCGGATTCTCCACTCCATCGCCGGAATCGGGATGAACCCGAGCTTGCTCCGGCCATCCATGGCAGGAGGACCCAATTGTAAAGCCCCAAATCTTTCCAAGGGTCCAAATGAAAGTTTTCAACCTTTCCAATGTGCTGAACTTTGAAAATCCCTAGGAAATCGTAGAAAATTCAAAAAAATATAAAACCAGTTACATGTGAATCTTCATTTCAAATTCTATCACTTTTGTTTTAGGACCATGCTGTGAAAATGGACAGTTTGTACTGTATTTAGAATGGAAGTGAATGGATGTTTGTTATTTCATGTGAGTGATATTTTTGACTTGTAAATTCAATAGAGAATTGTAGGAAATTCCAAAAATTACAAAACCAGTTTTGTTTGAAACTAGGTTTTGAACTCTATAACTTCTATTAAGTGAGTTTGATTTGAAACCAAATAGTTTTGCATCAATGTTGAATCTAAGACATGGAAATGTAATATCCAATCCGTAATTCCAATTTTAACCCTATAGGTTAACTTTGTGATCATGATTTTTGATATACAAATTTCTATAGATGACATATAAAGTGATATAAAATCTTCAAATCTAAATTCATGATATAATTTAATTTCTTTTAAGATAACCATTTCAAATTATTTTGAGCAAAAATTTGCTAAGCATACCTTTTAAACTTTAATCAATTAGATCTCTTTCATGAATTATGAAGTAATCTATTTTTAAATATTCAAAATCTTATAACATTCTTTACTCAAAAAGTTTAAATTCAAATCTAAATCTGAATTTAACTCTAATTTATGTTTTAATATTTATCTTGGATTAATTCAATTTGTTTATAATACAATTAACTAAATCTTTTCAGTGAAGCTTATCTAATTAGATCTTTTAATCAAAATCTTTTAAATACACAATAAGCTGTGTTTAAGTTTTTGAAACTTTATAACTCTAATTACTTAGGGTTCACATTCAAATTTGAATTTAATTTAAACTTGAAATACTTAATTTCTGTTTTCAATTAAATTAATGCTTTAGTCATGAGTTAATATTTATGATTTAAGGCTTAGATTCCTTTTTATACCATAAGTTCTTAAGTGTTAACCTATTGGATTGCAGCTAATCTTTGAAATATAGCTTGTGTCCTTCTTGTTTAGTCTTGTGTAAAAATTTTCAAGTCTTTTCCTGCTCTTTAGCTATGGAATTTAAGTGCCTTTGTGTTGTAGTTGATGAAATGTTTGTATGTAGATTTTAATCTTGCTAGGACCTTTTCTGTAAAATCAGCACACCCCGGCCTTTATCGATCACATACCTTTAGGATACACTTATCGACTACATACCTATCGGCTAGGTACTCTGTCGGATTAAAATGTGAATCGGCTATGTGTGAACCTTTGTTAAACAGCCGATTTATCTGAGTTTTCACACTAGATCTTAAGATTCTTGCTTTCGGCTAATCCAAGCTGATTTTAGTTGTTTTCCATATAGGTCAATTGTGTCCGATCAATTCTTAGTTTTCCAATCTTTACCGGCACACTTCTATCTGCCGATTTGTCGGCTAAGAAGTCAGTCACGTACAACCCATCAACTATACACCTATCGGCCACATTCTCGTTAGACTAGTTTCGCACTTGTGGTCTCACCAACCTAGTATAATATTAGTGTTCTGTTACACCTAATTCTTGAAATAGGTCTAACTTAGCTAACCCTATCGGCTGTACGGCACTCAATTGTTGTGTTGACGTAATCCAGCCGATGCAACCACACCTAGTTACTTAGGATAATACTTAAGCACATCTCAGTTAAGACACGCCTCTGTTAGACATGACCAAAGCACATCCATCGGCTAAACCTGATGCATCCTCATCAGTTAAAGCCAAGACCTTTACACCAACCAATTAGATAACCGAACATGCTACCCAATGAAGTTAGAATAAATGTTTAGGGTAACCCACCTTGTTGCTTAACGTAACTAGTTACTTTGGTTGATACCCGATAAATGACTGCCCAGTACAGGGTAGTTAGGTTGTTTGTCGAAATGTAATGTTCTTTTATTTGAATTGCAACTTTATCGTGAATTGAAATGAAAGTGTATGCATCCATTGAACTCCATCTTGCATATCATGTAGACTCGATCTCTCCCGCCGACGGAAATTAACAGCTAATCCCGGAACCAGAAGGAGGTTATTCTGAAGATCCCGAGAACTTCGTCAGGGAATTCTCTGAAGGCCCGAACCAAAGTTCGGACGTTATTAACTTGACTAACCCAGCCTCACCAGTTAAGGCAAGCCCCGGACATATCCCACTACTTTATTTACACTGCAATCTATGTCTATCTATATTATATCTTGCATTAAGTCTAGGAATTGAAGTGAAACCCTAGATGCATGAATCCTAGGAATCCAATGTAATGCTCCCGAGTCCTTATCGGATAGTTGCTCCGCTAATAGGACCGGTAGAAGTCGAGTGATTTCCTGTCACTCGCGCGATATAGGAGTTGCATGTTTACATTCCTGCAACCACTATAAGGATGACGGACAGGGTCATGTGTTGTATCATGACCTGGAAATTTACCCTGTCTGTTTCGTTAAAAGTTGATAAGGCCGATCCATGTGGTAGTGGTGGCTAAGCGTTTGAAAGTACTAGCCACATGCCGCGAAATATGGTAAGCGGTAAGCCTAGTAGCCAATCGGCCCGGCAAGTGGACATACTGACCACCACTCGTCTTGCTTCTTCTGGGTACTTATGTTCGATGTGTGGGAATACGTGTTGCAAGGGCAACCAGGAGTACGGGTTTTGTAGTCGCGCTACAGGCGTACGTCCTGCATATATAGGGTGTGCGTATGGTCTTGCAGTCGCTTGTGGTGGCCCTGTCCACAACCCGGAATGAAAGGCAAACGGTTGCTTCGGAACGCCCTGTTGGTATTCCAAGCGTGTGTGTTAGGTTTACCTTGCAAGGTTGAATCTCGATTCAGGAATCGTCCGCCTCTCACGATGTATGAGACTGCTTATCCCTTTTACCACATCGAGTAAAAAGTGTAATTGTTGAAGAAATAATCTTGATGGATGATAATATCTACATTGCTTGTTTAGTATAGGTGCTTACCTAGAATGGCTAATCGAACTAGAATCTAAAAGCTAAAACTTGAAAATAGGTTATATTCTTAGTTGCTTTTCAGCTGAAACTAAACCCAGAACTATTATAAGCCTTCATAAGTCTAGTTATGGGCTAAAGTATACCCAATCCCGGGTAAGCCTTGCTGAGTATTAGTATACTCAGCCTTGCTAGTTTTATGTTTTTCAGGTAAAGCCTTTGAAGACCCCACTCTTTCCCTGTCATGGCCCTGTGCTCTTCCAGATGATTGGTCCGTGGAATGGGATCCGTCCCCGGCCAATACTGATGATCTCGAGTGATGTCGTGACAGGGCTTAACATGACATCCGTCTTGACGACGTGTTGTAATCGTCGCGTATGTTTTCTGCTGCTAAAAATCATAGCTTAAACAGTTTGTATTGTTTTCTCTAAGTTTGAAACTTTGTACTACTTTTATAAACTCTTGTAATGTAATTCCCTATTATGTAACTTGTGATGGTGATTGTATCTCTGGACCCACCTTCGTGTGAGGTAACCTTATTGATCCTGTGTATCGGTGGTTTATCGGGACGTTACCCGACAGGCCAAGGGATTATACCGTTTGAAGCACGTTGGAGCCCTCGGGATTGGACTCGCGTACTTGAGCCGGTATAATTCAGATTGGTTCTGCCACAGCTGGTATCAGAGCTATAAGGTTACCCTGGAGATACATTTTACCTTAAAAATACTTTCAGCATAAAAGTTTGACCAACAAAGTATTTGGCAAAACTACGTTGGATTCGTTAAGGATTGAGCTTAGTACGTAAAGCCCTAGGGTAATGTTTATAAGGGAAATAGAGGTGGCTATATATATGTATATAATCCTAACTACCAGCATTACTTTTCTGTCAAAACTTAAATTCATGCACAACCCAACTTTACATTCTGTAACGACATCTTCGATCGTGAGGTAAGAAGGTAAGGATCCTCAGCCAACTGAGGGAGCTTGGCCTTCCCATCGGTGATGCGAACCGAACGCTGTTTCTCAAGCAGTGGCCTACTTGAGATGCTGCCAATGTACGAACCTCGGTTGACTACATTGGGAGTATAAGGTTCGGCGCAGGGTATGGCGATCGCTGTTCATACCCCCGCATTTTGCGGTACCCCCCGTGAATATGTTGTCTCGACGACGTATGTTAACGTTGTCTGTACAGCGGTAATTGTACAGATGCTGTTTCTATAGTGAACAGTAATGTTTGGGGACGCTTTCATGACATGCTGGAATGAAAGGTTCAACAGATATATATATATTGTGATTTTCTGCAGGTATGCTAACCTCGTTGCGTAAGCTTGAACGTAAGAACGACTAGTATATATATATAGGGAGAGACGTATTTATATGATGCCACCGTAACTAACCACGTAAGACCAAGATTACTTGGCAGTTATTTTTGTTTGTGAGAACGTGTAGAACGTGCATGCATCATGACATCTTGGATTGACCTGATTGCCTTGTTGTTATGTTGATGTACTGAAACATGTGCTTGTATCTGAATGCCTGCCTAGACTTTGTGTTGTAAAAGTTAACGTAATATGCTAGGTTAATTTAGAGTTAAGATAGTCTTTTGTGAATCAATTGGATTGGATTATGTTTGAGCTCTATCACCAATCTTAGCTTGACAGCCAAATCAAACCCCTAATCTTGCTTTGAATCTGTTTCGGCAGAACCATTGAGCTTTTCTTTTTGAGCTTTTCTTTTGATGGTTAAACCTTGATGACTATCATCAAACCCTTGAATCCATCGTTCAGTGATTCACCTTTTCTCTTTTAATGTTGTACCTTATATTGTTGGCTATTTTGGCTACAACATCTGAAAGTTGTACCTTCAATTTTTGCTCAGATGATTTTGGAAAAAATTAAAAAGATGTATGACAATAGTTACTTTTTGAATACAATTCTCCCAGCAAAAGTCATACATCATAACACATACCATCTTTGGTCAATGCATGGTGTTGCATCATCATCGGAAATCCGTAGACTGACTAACGGGTGGGTGTCCAGTACAACCTTCGAGTTATCCTCGAGTTCCTAAGTCTATCTTGTTGCTATTGGCACTACAAGGTTGTTATTCCTCTTTTGTGGTGGTGTTTAATCACATGACCATGATACCGTGTCGGAACCTAAGGCCTCAGGTGTGCTGCAGCCACATAACTGAGCCATTAGGAGCGCACTGGTGACTAGGTCTATGTGACGTAACCCCACTGCAATCCCCTTTTATGCAACCTTACTAGTGTCCTAACTTTTGATCCTCGCTTAAGGATGTAGAACTACCCAGGTGTTAGTTACGAGAAAACGGTTGCAGGGTGCGAGTCGTGTGCATCATCAACTTATGATAACAATATGCATCATATTTCATGCATTTCATACGTGCATACATTGCGAGTATCATCATCCTTGCATCATGGGATATGCATCATTTGGTCAGCATCATGGCAATTGCATTGTGTCATATGCACCATCTTAATCGTGCATGGAATCCTTCATCCTCGTATTGCATCCTCATCCCAAACAGTGCATCACATTCATGGGTATATATATCCAGCATTACACTTTGAATTGGAGCATTTTATCATTATCCCTTGATTGCATCAGTATAAATAGGCATGTTTTACAATCAACATCCTCTAAATTATTTAAGTAATAAACTCTGAGCAAAAATACTTCAAACATCATTTTGTCAAACCCTTATACCATCCTTATTTGTTATCCATGAGTTTCGTCCTCATGTACAATCTCTTATCTTGTCAAACTCACCTATGTACAATCTCTTCATACTCTCGTTATACTCATCTCGCCATGCTCTCGTCATCAACTTCAATCTTCTCTAGTGCGATTGCTTCTTGCCATTTTTAATGGGTGATTTGCTTCTCTTCCCTTCAGAGCCTTACGTCCGAATCTCGGGACGAGATTCTTTTTAGGGGGGAAGGCTGTGACAGTTCATGTATCTGTAAGCTAGGCTTATAATTTGATAGTGTGAAGTGTACGCTTGTTAGTATAAAACTTTTGTGTGTTTGTGTGAAACTGTTGAAAATTTAAAATACAAGTAAAAAGGGTATTTTTGTAATTACAGAAAAACATAGGGTTGTTTTTGCAAAATGTATTTGGATTAGGGTAATTTCAAAATAAGTGAAAGTGGTTTTGTAAACATGTTTTCCTTGTTTTAACCCTTGTAAAAATATATTTATTTATCCAAAAGTTTCATTGGAAATGTGTATGTTGAAGTGTGTAAAAATTTTGGGTAAAGTGGTAAAAACAAGGGTATTTATGTAATTTTATAAAAGTATAAGTCCTTATACGCAAATATTTGATTTACACAAGTAATTTTCAAAAGTTACTAGGGGCCAAATTATAAGAATGCAAGTAATCATGACAGTTCTGAAAACTTGTACCTAGGCCCAAGTTGTGTGTAAAATATGTAACAAGGACAAGTCTTTATAAAATTTAAAGTTAGTTCAAAGTTTCCAAAATAAGGTTGCATACCATGAGTTTTGGAGTTCAAACCCTAAAGCAAAGTTGTAGAGCTTGAAAAGTTGTACAACTTTCATTTTGGTCATTTCTCCATTAGAGCCCTGTATCAGTGGGAAATTTAGTTTTACTTCCGGGCCCTTGAAGTTTTTGCAAATTACAAACAGGTCCTTGGCGCTCTCCCACTCATCTTCTACCTCTGGCTGCTTCCTCTGTTTCTCTGTTTCAGCACGCCGCCGCCGTCCTTCTTTAATTCCGGCCGTCAGAGCAGCCCCCCTGCCCCCCCTCTCCACTCCTGGGCACCGCTTATCTCTTCCCCGGCCTTATCCCCTACTTCCCCCGCCCATTCCCGTGCCGCCACGCACCCACCACCGCCTGCCCGAGCTGCCAGAGCCGCGCCACCGTGCCGCCGCCGTGGCGCCCGGCCGTGCGTCCCTCTCCTCCCTTCCTTTCTCTATAAATAG
Source organism: Panicum hallii (assembly GCF_002211085.1). Lineage (NCBI taxonomy): Eukaryota > Viridiplantae > Streptophyta > Magnoliopsida > Poales > Poaceae > Panicum > Panicum hallii. The sequence goes on along the minus strand of NC_038046.1, from coordinate 33,827,006 downwards.
CACCCCCAAGCCCTCTTGAAGCTAATCCCCACCCCCTTTGCGCCGTTCCCCTCGCCGGAGTGCTGCCCCCAGTGCCGCCCGCCGCCGCCCTACTGCCTCAACGCCGGCAGGCTTTCCCCGGCCGTCTCTTCTCCTCCCAAGTGTGCCAATCGGTGCGCCCGAATACCCTCATCCTTCCCACCCCCTTCCCCTTGCGGATTCTCCACTCCATCGCCGGAATCGGGATGAACCCGAGCTTGCTCCGGCCATCCATGGCAGGAGGACCCAATTGTAAAGCCCCAAATCTTTCCAAGGGTCCAAATGAAAGTTTTCAACCTTTCCAATGTGCTGAACTTTGAAAATCCCTAGGAAATCGTAGAAAATTCAAAAAAATATAAAACCAGTTACATGTGAATCTTCATTTCAAATTCTATCACTTTTGTTTTAGGACCATGCTGTGAAAATGGACAGTTTGTACTGTATTTAGAATGGAAGTGAATGGATGTTTGTTATTTCATGTGAGTGATATTTTTGACTTGTAAATTCAATAGAGAATTGTAGGAAATTCCAAAAATTACAAAACCAGTTTTGTTTGAAACTAGGTTTTGAACTCTATAACTTCTATTAAGTGAGTTTGATTTGAAACCAAATAGTTTTGCATCAATGTTGAATCTAAGACATGGAAATGTAATATCCAATCCGTAATTCCAATTTTAACCCTATAGGTTAACTTTGTGATCATGATTTTTGATATACAAATTTCTATAGATGACATATAAAGTGATATAAAATCTTCAAATCTAAATTCATGATATAATTTAATTTCTTTTAAGATAACCATTTCAAATTATTTTGAGCAAAAATTTGCTAAGCATACCTTTTAAACTTTAATCAATTAGATCTCTTAATCATGAATTATGAAGTAATCTATTTTTAAATATTCAAAATCTTATAACATTCTTTACTCAAAAAGTTTAAATTCAAATCTAAATCTGAATTTAACTCTAATTTATGTTTTAATATTTATCTTGGATTAATTCAATTTGTTTATAATACAATTAACTAAATCTTTTCAGTGAAGCTTATCTAATTAGATCTTTTAATCAAAATCTTTTAAATACACAATAAGCTGTGTTTAAGTTTTTGAAACTTTATAACTCTAATTACTTAGGGTTCACATTCAAATTTGAATTTAATTTAAACTTGAAATACTTAATTTCTGTTTTCAATTAAATTAATGCTTTAGTCATGAGTTAATATTTATGATTTAAGGCTTAGATTCCTTTTTATACCATAAGTTCTTAAGTGTTAACCTATTGGATTGCAGCTAATCTTTGAAATATAGCTTGTGTCCTTCTTGTTTAGTCTTGTGTAAAAATTTTCAAGTCTTTTCCTGCTCTTTAGCTATGGAATTTAAGTGCCTTTGTGTTGTAGTTGATGAAATGTTTGTATGTAGATTTTAATCTTGCTAGGACCTTTTCTGTAAAATCAGCACACCCCGGCCTTTATCGATCACATACCTTTAGGATACACTTATCGACTACATACCTATCGGCTAGGTACTCTGTCGGATTAAAATGTGAATCGGCTATGTGTGAACCTTTGTTAAACAGCCGATTTATCTGAGTTTTCACACTAGATCTTAAGATTCTTGCTTTCGGCTAATCCAAGCTGATTTTAGTTGTTTTCCATATAGGTCAATTGTGTCCGATCAATTCTTAGTTTTCCAATCTTTACCGGCACACTTCTATCTGCCGATTTGTCGGCTAAGAAGTCAGTCACGTACAACCCATCAACTATACACCTATCGGCCACATTCTCGTTAGACTAGTTTCGCACTTGTGGTCTCACCAACCTAGTATAATATTAGTGTTCTGTTACACCTAATTCTTGAAATAGGTCTAACTTAGCTAACCCTATCGGCTGTACGGCACTCAATTGTTGTGTTGACGTAATCCAGCCGATGCAACCACACCTAGTTACTTAGGATAATACTTAAGCACATCTCAGTTAAGACACGCCTCTGTTAGACATGACCAAAGCACATCCATCGGCTAAACCTGATGCATCCTCATCAGTTAAAGCCAAGACCTTTACACCAACCAATTAGATAACCGAACATGCTACCCAATGAAGTTAGAATAAATGTTTAGGGTAACCCACCTTGTTGCTTAACGTAACTAGTTACTTTGGTTGATACCCGATAAATGACTGCCCAGTACAGGGTAGTTAGGTTGTTTGTCGAAATGTAATGTTCTTTTATTTGAATTGCAACTTTATCGTGAATTGAAATGAAAGTGTATGCATCCATTGAACTCCATCTTGCATATCATGTAGACTCGATCTCTCCCACCGACGGAAATTAACAGCTAATCCCGGAACCAGAAGGAGGTTATTCTGAAGATCCCGAGAACTTCGTCAGGGAATTCTCTGAAGGCCCGAACCAAAGTTCGGACGTTATTAACTTGACTAACCCAGCCTCACCAGTTAAGGCAAGCCCCGGACATATCCCACTACTTTATTTACACTGCAATCTATGTCTATCTATATTATATCTTGCATTAAGTCTAGGAATTGAAGTGAAACCCTAGATGCATGAATCCTAGGAATCCAATGTAATGCTCCCGAGTCCTTATCGGATAGTTGCTCCGCTAATAGGACCGGTAGAAGTCGAGTGATTTCCTGTCACTCGCGCGATATAGGAGTTGCATGTTTACATTCCTGCAACCACTATAAGGATGACGGACAGGGTCATGTGTTGTATCATGACCTAGAAATTTACCCTGTCTGTTTCGTTAAAAGTTGATAAGGCCGATCCATGTGGTAGTGGTGGCTAAGCGTTTGAAAGTACTAGCCACATGCCGCGAAATATGGTAAGCGGTAAGCCTAGTAGCCAATCGGCCCGGCAAGTGGACATACTGACCACCACTCGTCTTGCTTCTTCTGGGTACTTATGTTCGATGTGTGGGAATACGTGTTGCAAGGGCAACCAGGAGTACGGGTTTTGTAGTCGCGCTACAGACATACGTCCTGCACATATAGGGTGTGCATATGGTCCTGCAGTCGCTAGTGGTGGCCCTGTCCACAACCCGGAATGAAAGGCAAACAGTTGCTTCGGAACGTCCTGTTCGTATTCCAAGCGTGTGTGTTAGGTTTACCTTGCAAGGTTGAATCTCGATTCAGGAATCGTCCGCCTCTCACGATGTATGAGACTGCTTATCCCTTTACCACATCGAGTAAAAAGTGTAATTGTTGAAGAAATAATCTTGATGGATGATAATATCTACATTGCTTGTTTAGTATAGGTGCTTACCTAGAATGGCTAATCGAACTAGAATCTGAAAGCTAAAACTTGAAAATAGGTTATATTCTTAGTTGCTTTTCAGCTGAAACTAAACCCAGAACTATTATAAGCCTTCATAAGTCTAGTTATGGGCTAAAGTATACCCAATCCCGGGTAAGCCTTGCTGAGTATTAGTATACTCAGCCTTGCTAGTTTTATGTTTTTCAGGTAAAGCCTTTGAAGACCCCACTCTTTCCCTGTCATGGCCCTGTGCTCTTCCAGATGATTGGTCCGTGGAATGGGATCCGTCCCCGGCCAATACTGATGATCTCGAGTGATGTCGTGACAGGGCTTAACATGATATCCGTCTTGACGACGTGTTGTAATCGTCGCGTATGTTTTCCGCTGCTAAAAATCATAGCTTAAACAGTTTGTATTGTTTTCTCTAAGTTTGAAACTTTGTACTACTTTTATAAACTCTTGTAATGTAATTCCCTATTATGTAACTTGTGATGGTGATTGTATCTCTGGACCCACCTTCGTGTGAGGTAACCTTATTGATCCTGTGTATCGGTGGTTTATCGGGACGTTACCCGACAGGCCAAGGGATTATACCGTTTGAAGCACGTTGGAGCCCTCGGGATTGGACTCGCGTACTTGAGCCGGTATAATTCAGATTGGTTCTGCCACAAAAAGAATGCGACCAGCAGCTCGGTGGGGTTGTTGTAGGGCTCAAGCGCGCGCTAACACAGGGCTGGTTGCTCGACAGGAGGCTTGCCACGGCGGCGGCTCGGTGGCGGCCGAGCGGCGACGGCGCGCGCGTGGCGAGCGCAGGAGATGCCAGGGGGAGAGAGGAGCCGAGGTGGGAGAGGTAGAGAGCGACGCGTGGATACTTGCGGAGGCTGGAGGTGGAGCCTAGGGCGCGGCGCCGGCGGTGAGCGGCGGAGACAGAGGTGAAGCAGAGGGGGAAGCGGCGTGCCAGAGGAAGACGAAGCAGGGGATGTCAGGGGGACCTGTTTGTGATTTCTAAAGAATTCAGGGACCCGTCTATAAACTAAAATTTTCCCACTGCTACAAAGGTCAAATGAAAAAGTGTTCAACATGAAAGTTGTAGAGTTTTTCAAACTCTACAACTTTGCTTTAGGGCTTGGGTTTAGAAACTCAAATTTTACAGCTATTTGGATTACATTTTGAAATAAGATGAAATTTAAATTAATTTGTCTTTGCCCACCTAATTTTGATCAAACTTTGGGCATGTTTACAAACTTTTCTGACCTGTCATGATTACTTGTATTTTTACACATTAACCCTTAAGTAAATTTGAATTTGACTTTTATATTCCAACCATTTCATAGGTAACCCTTATATTTGTTTTAATTTCACATAAATCCTTAGTTCAAAGTCTATTTCTCTTAGATTTTTAACTTCATATTTGTACTTTTCTTTGCTATAGTCAATTGAATTTGACATTTAAGAATATTTTCACACAATTGCACACAAGAACTTATAAAATTCATACTTTACAAATACACCCCTAGTGCTTTGTACAAATCCTAATATACATACCACACACTAATACCTAATGTCTAAATTCTAATTACAGGGATGTTACAATTCCATAGATAGAGAGCCAGTTCCAATAGACTTATGGAACGTTCCCGTTCGCGTGCATCCAGCAGGAATTGAACCCACAAATTTACCAATTATGAGTTGGGCGCTTTAACCATTCAGCCATGGATGCTTAACAGGGATCATCGTACATCGTAACTAACCAATTTTCATATAGAAAGACATATCATAGAAAAATGA
>NC_038046.1:33809435-33816935 GCF_002211085.1 Panicum hallii | reverse complement strand
AGACACATGGATCCATACATCTCGATCGGAAAAGAATCAATAGAAGGAGAATCGGACGATATCTTTTTCAAAACAAATAAAAAGGAAAAGAAAGAGAAAACAGAAATCATGATCAACTAAGCCCTCTCGGGGGCTTGCTTAAGAATAAGAAAGAGGAATCTTATGGAAATAGCATGGAATAAGGTTTGATCCTATTCATGGGGATTCCGTAAATATCCCATTCCAAAAATTGAAACAATCGGGACTTTTCGGAGATTGGCTGCAGTTACTATTTCATGATCTGGCATGTACAGAATGAAAACTTCATTCTCGATTCTACGAGAATTTTTATGAAAGCGTTTCATTTGCTGAAGCGTCCCCCCATCCGGGAAGACTTAAAAGTGATGTTTTATCAGTACCAGGAGGCTGATAACACTTTTATTACATCAGATGGTACATCACCATACAGCTCTGCGCGGTAATGGGCAGTGAAGCGCCACTATCGCGAGGATTACAACTAAAACCCACACTACTACACTAGCTACGAAGAGGGGGTCATCAGAGTCTTGCGCCATCCGGAACTTCAGTGGTGGCCCTGACCACAGGCAAGACTGGGTGCAGGACGGAACCCTACTCGACGTCTTCGGGGATGTAGTCTGGATCTTCCACTGTAAAAGTAAGAATGGGGTGAGTACGAACGTACTCAGCAAGTCCAATCACACCCACGGAGGGGGTTATAACAGGAATCAATGCACAGGACAGTCCAAGGGTAAGGTTAGGGTTTATTTGCGGAAAACTCGGTTATATGCAAAGGTTCGTTTAAAAACATTTTCAAAACAAGTTTTCTAGTACCAAGGAGCACATGATGTTAATCCACACAGGATCCAAGTTTTTTTTTAAGCTGCTACCGGACTCCCCGTCCGCCGTAGCACACGGCACAACTGCCGGACACTTTCCAAACAACTCACACCAGCCCAACCATTCCCGGAGAGAATCACTAGTTATGTGACCACACCATAACTTGCCCAATACCGTGGGCACGGCTATTCGAATAGATTTTAACTCTGCAGAGGTGTGCAACTTTACCCACAGGTGGGGCACCGCAGCACGATCACCTTAGTGTCGGTGCAGATCCCAACAAAGCCATTACCCACCTTAGCTAGACCTGACTAGCCACCACGGGATCCATCAAGGGGCCATTCGACCTATCTCCGAGGTTTAACTGGGGCATAAGTCACACAGAGCTTATCCCTTCTCCTTGATCACCCGTTGCTCTCAGCTCTCCTGATGGCTATCAGACTAACTAGTGGGGTTTATGCTAAGCCGTTGCCCATACAACGGTCAAGTGGTTTGCACGACAGGAAGCTAGGTGAGATGACACATCAACTCGGTCCTTAGGGGTGACAAGATGGATATCTCTCTTCCTCGCTCAACCACACAGGTACGAGCACTCCAACGGCAATTCACACAGAAATGCCATCCATCCCGTCTAACTCGTCTTTCAAAACCACATTTTATCCCTTCCCACACACACACATTTCTTTATAAAACCAAGTGGTCGAGGTATGATTATCACAGACAAGGGTGGCTATCCTACCATGTTTTCAGCAGCAAAACCATGCAATTTTATAAAACAGGCCACTGGGTTGTGTTTATAAAAACTAGGACAGAAACATGCATCAAAGGGCGGGATTGAACTTGCCATCGTCAAGTCCTTGCGGGAGATCCTGATCGAAGCACTGTCCCTCGGGTTCGGGGTCGCAAAACTGGTCCTCGGTTGCTTGGTCGCAGTCAGGAACTTCTTCGTTCACTCCGTGTCCTACGACGCAAACAAACAGACATACAATCAGGCGAAAGAACTAAAAAGCTTTTATCGTTGGGCTTGAATCGGAAATAATTTAGTTACGGAGTTAGGGGTAATATTTTGGGTGGTTTCTTAATGGCATGGCTAAAACTATACTAGAAAGGGCGTGGTAAAGTTTTGGGTCGATCGGAGGTTGTTTCGCACATAAAATGACGAGGCGAAGGGGGTTTCAGGGATTAAACGGGGTCCAGAGGCTTGCTCGTAAACTTTCTAGAAACAGAAGGGCCTATTTGTAAATCTTAGAAACATAAGAGGCACAACAAAAGTGCGAGGGATCTACTTGAAATTAAACTTGTATCATGGGGGGGTCTAGTTTTGGAAATAGCAAAAGGAAGAGGTTCTTTTTGCAAAGGGGTCAAAGGGTGGAGGGGCCTTTAACTAAATAGAGGGGAGGGGGGGGGCTAAGGGAAAAATTGCCCCCTTTCTTCCTCCCCTCGCTCGCAGGAACAGAGGAGGGGGAGGGGGAGCTCGGCGCCGGCTCAATCCGGCGGCCTAGGGCCCAATAGCAGCTAGGGATTGGGGGAAAAGGGAGAGGGGGAGGAGGGGGTTCGATCCCCGGCCTCACCTCAAGCCGGGGTGGCGCGTGGAGGCCGGGCGACGGCGGACCGAGGGTGGTGGCGGGGCTGTGAGCGGCGGCGGCGCTATGAGCTAGGGAGGCAACGGGCGGTGGCAGTGGAGGCCGTGGGGAAGGGAGGAGCGGGGTAGGGGCCTATTTATAGGCGGAGGGAGGCGGTGGGGAGGCGGGGCCGCGCGGTGGCCGGCCTCCGGGCTCGGCAGGGCGCCATTAATGGCGTGCAGCCTCTTGCGGCCATCATGAAGCGACGTGCGGGCGGCGGGGCCGTCGAGGCGTCATCAAGCACGTGAGAGGAAGGGCTGTGCGGGCACAGCGATGGCGCGAGCGACGAGGGGGGGGCGCGGCAGCGGCGGGCGGCGCGGCGTGGCGCGGGCCAGGGGCGCGGCGCGACGCGCGGACGGCGCGGCACAGCGCACGTCCACGCGGGGCAAGCGGGGCGGGTGCGTGCGCGCAACACGGCCGGGGCAGCGCGGGCGCGCGGCCGGCCGGCGTCCGGGCACGCGGCAGGGGAGACAGGAAAGAAAGAGAGAAGGGAGGAAGGGGGAAAAGAAAGAAGGAAGGAAAAAAAAAAGGAGGAAAGGAAAAGAGAAAAGAGAAAAAGAGATTGGGAAAAGAAAAGAAATGTGAGAGAGAAAGGAAAAGGAGAGAGGGAGAGAGAGGGGGGGGGCGTCGGCGCCGGTCGCGGCGGCGACCGCGGCTGGTCGGCCACGTGCACGCGGATTTCGCGCGCTGCACGAGGAGCGACGGCGCTAATCGCGGCGGGCGGTTGCGCATGAGCGACAAGCCATCGAGCGATGCGGAACGGAACAGCGATCCGGTTAGGGTTAGGGTTTTGACATTGAACCGTTTTTACGAATTACTTTAGCGCGTGAGCGGTGCGGGATGAGACGGCGGTTAGGCTCGCGTCGGCCGTCAGTGTGACGGTGAAACGGAGAGAGTCAGGGTTTTACGACGAATAAATTTTCGGTCAGGACACTTTAATGCGTAGTTTAAATTTGAAATTTTCGGGGCGTCACAAACCTACCCGACTTAAATGAATCTCGTCCTCGAGATTCGGTTGATTCCTAAATAGGTGGGGAAATTCCTTCTTTAGCGCCTCCTCGCGTTCCCAGGTTGCTTCTCCTATTCCGTGTCTGCTCCATTGAACCCTGCATATCCGCACCTCAGAGTTTCTTGTCCTTCTAGTGACAGTGTCCAGGATTTTGACCGGTACTTCCTGGTATCGCAGATCCGGTTGCAGGTCTATTGTTTCTACCGGCACGTGTTCACCTTCGGGCACTCTCAAGCATCTCCTTAATTGCGAGATGTGAAACACTGGATGTATATCCGACATTTCTTCTGGTAACTCCAGTTGGTATGCTACTGCTCCGACTCTCCTTAGGACCCGATACGGTCCAGCGTATCGAGGGCCAATTTTCCTTGCACTTGAAATCTTCGCGTCCCCCGAATGGGCGAGACTTTGAGATAGGCAAAATCTCCTGGGTCGAAACCTATTTCTCGCCTTTTCTTGTCCGCGTAGCTCTTTTGTCGAGACTGAGCTGCTTTCAATTTCTCGCGAATCTCTGCTACTTTTTCCTCTGCTTCTTTTATGAGTGCGGGTCCTACCAGGGCGCGTTCTCCGACTTCCGACCACATCAAGGGAGTTTTGCACTTTCTTCCATAGAGGGCTTCGAATGGCGACATGCCCAAGCTGGCTTGGTAACTATTATTATACGAGAATTCTGCATAGGGCAAACTCTGCTCCCAGTCCTTTCCGTAGGTCAGGACACATGCTCTCAGCATATCTTCCATAATCTGATTTACCCTTTCGGTTTGACTATCCGTCTGTGGGTGATATGCAGAGCTGAAGTCTAACTTGGTGCCCATGGCTTGATGCAGGCTTTCCAAAAACCTAGAGGTGAATTGGGTTCCTCTATCTGAGACAATCCTGCTAGGCACTCCGTGTAGCTTTACTATGTTCTCCACATAGAGTTTTGCCAGCTTTTCTCCACCGTAATTAGTTCGTACGGGTATGAAATGTGCCGATTTAGTGAGTCGATCCACTATTACCCATATGGCATCGTGTCCCTTCTGTGTTTTAGGTAGACCCACTACAAAGTCCATTCCTATCTCATCCCATTTCCACACCGGGATAGGCAAGGGTTGCAACAATCCCGCCGGTTTCTGATGTTCGGCCTTGATCCTTTGGCAAGTATCACAGTGAGCCACGAATCGTGCAATGTCCGCCTTCATTCCATTCCACCAATATTTTTGCCTTATGTCCATATACATTTTGGTGGATCCTGGGTGGATGGAGTAGGCCGAGTTATGGGCTTCGTCCATGATTATCTGCCTGAAGTCTCCGTTCTGGGGTACACAAATCCTATCCTCGTACCATAACGTTCCCTTATCGTCTACTCTGAAACCTAGTGCTTTGTTTTCTCCAGTTTGTTTGCAAATCTTTACTAACTCTTGATCCGATCCTTGAGCCTCTCTGATCCTATCCTCTAGTGTTGATCGGACGTTCAGCACCTGGCTGGAACCTCGAGGCACAACGTGCACATTTAATCGTGCCATTTCCTCTCGTAGGTGGTCATCCTTGGGTCCATAGGATTTTCGGCTTAGGGCATCGGCTACTACGTTCGCTTTCCCGGGGTGATACTGAATTTCCAAATCGTAGTCCTTGACCAACTCCAACCATCTCCTTTGCCTTAGGTTTAAATCCGGTTGGGTGAATATATACTTCAAACTCTTGTGGTCGGTGTAAACCTCACACTTATTTCCAATCAGGTAGTGTCTCCAAATCTTAAGGGCATGCACAACGGCTGCCAATTCAAATCATGGGTCGGATAATTCTGCTCATGGGTCCTGAGTTGGCGGGAAGCATATGCAACGACTTTCCCGTCTTGCATCAGTACACACCCTAATCCTTGTCGGGATGCGTCACAATAAATGACAAAGTCCCGATGAATGTCCGGTAGGGTCAGCACTGGGGCGGTTGTCAACCTTTGCTTCAATTCTTGAAAACTTCTCTCACAGGATTCTGTCCAAGCGAACTTTTTCTCCTTCTTAAGAAGTTCCGTCATGGGTCGGGCTATCTTCGAGAATCCCTCAATAAATCTCCGATAGTATCCGGCTAATCCAAGAAAACTTCTGATCTCACTAACATTAGTCGGTCGCTGCCAGTTGGATACGGCTTCACCTTCTCTGGGTCCACTGCTATACCTTCCGCGGTCAGAATGTGACCAAGAAAAGCTACTCTCTCCAGCCAGAATTCACACTTGCTAAATTTTGCATATAGTTTGTGTATCCTTAGTTTTTCCAACACTACCCGCAGATGTTGTTCATGTTCCTGAACACTCTTGGAGTAGATAAGTATGTCGTCGATAAAGACTACGACAAACTTATCCAGTTCGTCCATGAATACCTTGTTCATGAGGTTCATAAATAGGCAGGGGCATTGGTTAGTCCGAAGGACATTACAGTGAACTCAATTGCCCGTAGCGGGTGACAAAAGCTGTCTTAGGGATGTCACTTTCTCTAATCTTGAGCTGGAAGTACCCTGACCTTAGATCGATCTTGGAAAAGTACTTGTCTCCTTTTAGCTGATCGAACAGGTCATCAATCCTGGGGAGAGGGTACTTATTCTTAATGGTAACCTCGTTCAGTGCTCGGTAATCTACACACAACCTCATACTCCCATCTTTCTTCTTGACAAACAATACTGGGGCTCCCCACGGTGACGAGCTTGGTCTAATGAACCCAATTCGTTGCAGCTCTTCTAGTTGCTTCTTTAACTCTGTCAACTCAGAGGCTGCCATCCTATAGGGTCTCTTGGCTATCGAGAGGTTCCGGGGATAAGGTCTATGACGAACTCTATATCCCTGTCCGGCGGCATACCGGGAAGCTCTTCGGGGAACACATCTGGGTATTCGCTTACTACCGGGACTCCTTCTAAGGGCTTGGTTTCCATGCTAACACCATTGGGTCGAACTTACTGTCCGGGTAGGGCAGATCACTTGGACTCCTTCGGGGTTTGTTAGGTGTACCACTTTGTCGGTACAGCCTATGAGACCATTGTGTCGGCTTAACCAGTCCATTCCAAGGATCACGTCTATTCCCCCAGACTTAAGTACTACCAAATCTGCTAGAAAGTCTACCCCACTTAAATTGATCCTTACCCGTGGACAACTAACTGACAGTTAATGTCGCCTCCAGGCGTCCGGGTTAATAGGGGTGTTTTTAGTAGCACTGTAGGTATTCTGTGTTTTTCCACAAAACTCGAGGATATGAATGAGTGCGACGCTCCAGAATCGAATAGTACTGTTGCCAGAGCTGAGTTGACTAGGTACTCACCGAGCACTACGCCTTGAGCCTCTTGAGCCTCCTGCGCGTCGATGTGATTGACGTGGGCTCGTCCAAATGATTGCTGCTTCATCTGCTGGCTGTTGTCGCTGTTGCGGATGGGCACTCGGTTGGCACCGGTCAGGCTGGTCTGGGCCCATTCACCGTGTTGGAGAAGGCCGATGTTGCCGGCTTATTCTTGGCATAAGGGCAATTGGCGATGAAGTGCCCTGTCTCACGGCAGTTGAAACAGGCCCTAACATTGTTGTTGTCGGAGGTGACCAGGCTTGTGTTGCTCTGCGGGGCCCTCATGGTATTCTGACTTTTAGGCTGTGCTTCAGGCGTCGTGATCCTGTCACTTGGGACTGAGTCCTATACTGCATTGGGGCCTGGATCTTGGTGCAGTGTAGCTGGAGTTCCTCGGCCTTTGGAAGCAGTCCTGTTGGCGGGCCTTACTTTCCAGGAATTTGCGTTATTATCCTTCCTCTCTTCGGCTTTGGCCCTTTCCGTGAGGATAGCTTTGTTCATCAGGGTGTTGAAGTCTGGATAGATCTGTGGAGTAAGTAAGGTCCGGAGTTCTGGGCTTAACCCTTCTTGAACATGTCTTGCTTCTTATCGTCGTCGCTCACTTCTTCCGGTGCATATCGGCCAATTCTATGAACCGGTGGGTGTACTCTTCCACCGTCATGCTTCCTTGTTGTAGTGCGCGGAATTCATCCGCCTTGCGCTTCATGGTGGCCGAAGGGATGTGGTAGCGGCG